>NC_139703.1:26318177-26508177 GCF_964188405.1 Protomyctophum parallelum | reverse complement strand
GCAATATAGAAATACAATTCAAAATTGACTTGAGTCAAAGTGCAAACATATTGGCATCAAAATGTACTTGGAAGTACCAAAAGCAAAAGTACTCATTATGCATTGGCGACGCATTGTGAGCTATTGTCAGGCTATTTTCAAATGTACTTAACCCATTTTGGGAGCGGGAACCCTTTTGGTGTTTTAAACATTATGTTATAATTTAGCTATTGAAAAATAGCAGATCTACAAGCTCATAGCGCGCCACTCGGTGGCGCGCTACGAGCTTGTGGGTCTGCTATTTTTGAAAAATCGTAACAAATCTTTGAACATATATTCTTTCAGAGTGAGTGATTTAAATATACTTAGCTATACTTTTACACCACTGGAAACAGGCATGCACTACGGTCACTCCCTGCTGGCGAACGGCCAGTGCTGTGAGGTGTAATCCATTCTGCTTTCCCTATACAAACTCAACACAGATACAGTATACGTACAGTATGCATCCTTATTATTATCATCCCGCAGCAAGCCGGGCCATGTGTGCAGGCATTTCTGGGCAAAGTTGATTCCAATCAAATGGCCTCATCCAGTAAACTGGACAGGAAGTTGCCAAGCTTTATAACAAATCACAGTGCTCTGCAATGTGCTCATTTAATCCAATTTAATAATTTTGTTTCCCCCCCGCTGGCAACAGTAACATATTTAATTTGTCCCCCTTTAACCAGCCTGTTGCATTCATGAATCTGTATTATTGAACTGATGCTAGGGCTCCACTGGAGCCGTGTTTTAGAACAAGTGTAAATGCTGTCTGAGTCATTTAGCCCATTCTGACCTGAGATCAGATTCTAACAGTTTCTGTCAGTGGTTCTTCGATTTTTAAAAAAATAGCAGACCTACAAGCTCGTAGCGCGCCACTCGGTGGCGCGATATGAGCTTGTAGATCTGCTATTTTTCAATAGCTAAAGCATAACATAATGCCAACACCAAAAAGGGTTCCCGTCCAAAATGCCGAATAGGATTATATGATAATAACACGAATAGTAGATCATTTCACGTTCCCTAAACTAAGTAACATGACATTTTTTGCTTTTGTTAAATGTGCTAAGAGTTTGATTTAGTTTCCCCCCGTGAAATGACAGTGAATGGAGAGAGAGAAAATTATAATCACGATTCCCTGTGCTCACGGAACACAGGTGAAATTAATCAACCCGAGCTTCTACCGGAATTCAACATTACGTTCGAGCATGACATAATGCATGACTATAGGTTTTTACAAATTATATACGAAACGCTGCCCTATACAAAAACACCATTTTTCAAGATGAGGAAACTCGAGATGTATTGGGCCAGCCAAACTGGAAAGGCTAACTGTATAACTGTAACTGCTGAAGCTGCTGACCCACACCGACATTTTTATAAACTCAGTCTGAACCGTCCTGGTTCTTCTGCCCTCTATCTGGGATGAAGTTTAAGATAATTATTATAGTTCTGCTTCTGTGCATCATTTTGGATCTACAAATTGGTGTTTGTTTTCCACACTGGCAGATGGTAGCTCAGAGCTCTGGGGCGTGAGCGAGGTTACTATAACAGGCTTCTGATAGCTTTCATGTACTTACAGTATGGCAGTGCTTCCCAAACTTTTTCATGTCAAGGACCCCCGAATTGACACTAATTTGCATAAGAGAAGATTTTTACGGCTCTAGCAATGATTCTCAAGCCGTTTAATTTCAAGGACCCCCAGTTTGACATGCATTAGGCTACGGAACCCCGTCTAATGGCATCTCTGAGACCCCCAATTTATATTGTAAAATCACTGTACCAACGGGTCCATTTGTACACTCAGAGTTACAGACCCATAAGGGTCCATCTGGTTCCAAACTATCATTTAGCTGGGGACCCCCTGGAACGCCCCCAAACAGACATGCAATTTGAATTAACTTTTTCTGTGCCATCTACGTTTATAAACGTAGCTATATACAGTAGGCTAACGGTACCTACTGGTGCTATCTATGCGTATGTTCGTAGACAACCGTATACTCCATATATGAAAGCGCCGTCCGTCCGTTTAACTTTTAGCATTGCTCCGGATAGTATGGAGAGCCCCCGTCCCCACCAGCGATGGGATTTTTAAAATCCAGCTCCGTTGAGCCTCCATTAAAACAGGATTCTCCAAAGATTCTCCGTATCTCCAAAGGTTCGAGAGCTGTCCACGGTGGGCCGCTGCGCTCCCGACGATCGTAAATCATTTGTGAGTTTGTATACAGAAGCACAATTAAATTAATTAACAAATCATTTTGATAATTTGATGGTGACAGCCGTACTCCCATGCAGCCTGATTTCCAGCCAAAACCCAGCTCATTATTGCACGCTTAATTTATGATAATTTCCATAATTATCTCCAAGTAAACAAATTAAAACCGATATCATTACTGATATGTCTTAAAAAAAAACATTATTTACCGAGGTGCCCTGAATGATGATAATAGCTACCTTATCAAGTCAATCAAAACAGTTCAATTTGTTTTAACGCGCGTGTCTGTGGAACTAAATATCTTCCTTTCATTTTCTGAGGTATTTTCATCCAATAATTTTTTATTCGAATTATGATTTATCATACCAGAAAAGGCAGAATGGCGTGGGAAATTAAATTCCCTTCATATCGTAAGGGGGGAGGGGGAAAAAGAAACCTTTGTTCTCACTTGAGGTGGGATCAAAAGAAAACGTTGGAATGGAACGGAACCATGCGATAAATCGAAAAGGAAATGGATACACACTGAAATTGCATATATTTGTATCCAGTATTTGTCTTATTTTCCATAGCTATGTGAAAAGCAGCACTGAAGGCTCTGTTGCAGGCAGCCGTAACATCTGTAAAACCTTTATTACAGCGTCCTCATCTACCACAGTGGTTCCCCAACCTTTTCATGCCAATAACCCATTCTGAGCGGGGACCCCTTTTGGTGTTAGCATCATGTTATGCTTTAGCTATTTAAAAATAGTAGATCTACAAGCTCATATCGCGCCACCGAGTGGCGCGATACGAGCTTGTAGGTCTGCTATTTTTGAAAAATCGAAGAACGACTGACATAGAAACATAGCTTTATCAGAAAACTGTCAGGATGTAGAAGACGTTTATAGAATCTGATCTCAGGTCAGAATAAGGACCCCCAATATGAAAAGATATGTGCAGGGACCCCCATAAGAGAATATATTCTACGGCTCTATAGCAGGGACCCCCATAAGAGAATATATTCTACGGCTCTATAACAGGGACCCCCATAAGAGAATATATTCTACGGCTCTATAGCAGGGACCCCCATAAGAGAATATATTCTACGGCTCTATAGCAGGGACCCCCATAAGAGAATATATTCTACGGCTCTATAACAGGGACCCCCATAAGAGAATATATTCTACGGCTCTATAGCAGGGACCCCCATAAGAGAATATATTCTACGGCTCTATAGCAGTGACTTTCCACCATTTTAATTTCACTTTGACTGAGTTATGCGAGCACGTTGTTAACTTATGGATCGGCTATTTTCAGCCCAGTCGTACTGTCTGTCTGTCTGTCTGTCTGTCTGTCTGTAAAAATAAACCATCTTAAAATGTTGATGTCCTCACAAGTATGGCAAGACAAACATGTGTGCACGCACGCAAACAAGCACTCACACGTGTGTGTGTGTGTGTGTGTGTGTGTGTGTGTGTGTGTGTGTTGGAGGGGGTATAGTCTACATTGGTCATTGATCATTCCTCAGCCGGTGTTTTTCCTCCTATATAGCTTAGTTTGTATTCTGGTCTCCTCCCGCAAAAAAAAAAGAAATGTTCTGACGCACGCGTTCACCTTCTCTGCAGCCGTCTAATGATCTGTCTCTTCCTTTGTCCTTTTCTTTTTGCTTCCTATGTGTGCTGCCGCTGACCGTCCGCTCGCCATCAGGTAAGGGTCTCCATGATGATTAGCATTCAACAATGTCCACGTGAACGCACACTCCTCCCTCAGGCCTATAATTTATGCTCCGTCGTGCGACGGTGTCGACTGTCGAGTGCCGAGAACGGCGGAGAATATTAGCCGACCTGCAAGCTCTCACAGCAGAGCGCTTGTAGGTCGGTTGTTCTCTGCGCACGGCACTGTCTCGCGCTGAAACAAGTTTCACACTCCCTGCTCATATGGACCGCTGGAAAATGCCGGCGATGTGCACCTTCTATCTGTGTTTGTGCATCTCTGTCTCTCTGTTTCTCTCTGTCTCTCTCTCTCTGTCTCTCTGTTTTTCTCGGTCTCTCTGTTTTTCTCGGTCTCTCTCTCTCTGTCTCTCTCTCTCTGTCTCTCTCTCTCTCTCGCTATCTCGTGTCTCCATCTCTCTCGGGTGGCAATTTGCATTTTGTTTCGGGATGTCGACTTGGGTCACATTTTAATGCGAGCTGTAAATGTGCGCCAGCGGACCATGACTGCAATACTAAGCGGATAGGAAACCGGTGTTAATGGCAGGCCAGGGTGTGCTAGTGCAACGGCTTAGCTGTATGTGAGCAGAATAGAACTGCTGCAGGTCAAAGTGGAACCCTCCTGTTGAATGTTGAGTGTTTAAGCATAACTCTGAGAGCGTAGTGTTACTCTAGTTTAAGTCGGCTAAATATCGTACGCTTTTAGTCGACTAAATCTACCGTTGTGTTTTGTGAACCAAATTGCTCAGGCCTGCATGGTTACATTTGTACACTCTCAGAGTTAAATCGTTAAAGTACCAGCGTGAGTTATTGAAGCGCGTGAAGTGCCGCCCCTTAGCACAAGCAGGAGGGGATGTGACGCTCTGCCGCGCGAACACACACACACACACACACACACACACACACACACACACACACTGGCGTGTGTCCAAATGTGCCGCTGTGGTACAATAGACAATAATGTGGGTGGCTGTTTTGGTGTGCGCTGATCGCCGGCAGTGTGTCTTTTGCACTTGGACATAATGTGTTGTCTGAATTCGAACCTGCAGGCTTGGGTGAGTGGTAGGAATTTGGTCAGAATTTCTACAACTCACCCAAGGTAAGAGTCTCTACTCGGCCAGGGGCGAGCTCATGAGCTTCAATTAGTACTACGTGTCAACATATTATTAACATAGTCCTACCATACACAATGTTCAAAATGGAATTTTCTGAATTGCAGCTTTGAATTGGCTAACACTAAAGGGTTTACTGTGTATCTGTACTGATGTACTGCATGGCTTCACTCGGGGGTCTTTACGGCCGGGTGCCCGTGGGGACCCCTGGTAGCGCTATAGTTTTCTACCCTACCAGGTAGTTAATTGCGTTCACCTGGTGTCCTTGTCATTCTAACAGTCTTATCAGGGGCATGGGGATACCAGGTGACACAATTAACTTCCCCGTAGGACAGAAATACACACACGACACACAACAGAGTCCCCCGAGGGCTGGGGATAAAGAACCCTGCATGCCGCTGACGGCTCGTACGCCCAGCGAGAGCCAAAGAACCTGTAAAGAGCAAGAAGAAACACGTCTGCCCCTCACTTTTAGGCTAATGTTGACAGTTATAGAGAGAGAGAGAGAAGGGAGAGAGAGAAGGAGAGAGACAAGGGGGTCTGGAGCTGGAAGGGTAGCAGGGGTGACAGCAGGTGTTTGTGAGGCGTGATTAATGGCCATTCTGATTGGCTGCGACAGGGCCCAGGTGACGCAGGTGGGTGGGGTGGCTGGGGGTTAGGACGCACTCTCTCCGAGGACACCTTTTTAAACAGCTGGCCAACTGCTTCATGGGACATTTCCCCCGCGCGCCACCATATGTGGCCGTGTTCCCGCGTGCGTGTGTGTGTGTGTGTGTGTGTGTGTGTGTGTGTGTGTGTGTGTGTGTGTGTGTGTGTGTGTGTGTGTGTGTGTGTGTGTGTGTGTGTGTGTGTGTGTGTGTGTGTGTGTGTGTGTGTGTGTGTGTGTGTGTGTGTGTGTGTGTGAGCGCGCGCATGCAGAGTTGCAGGGAGGGTACTGTATTCTCTCTCTCTCTCCTCTGTCTTGTGACATTATTATTCTCTCCCTCCTGCCACATGGCCTCCTTTACCCGGTGCTCAGAAAGCCACGAGCTTCTCTCTTAGCTTTAGCCCATTCTGACCTGACAGTTTTCTGAAAAAGCCATGTTTCTATGTCAGTCGATTTTTCAAATAAATAGCAGACCTACAAGCTCGTAGCGCGCCACTTGGTGGCGCGCTACGAGCTTGTAGTTCTGCTATTTTTCAATAGCTAAAGCTTAGCATGATGCAAACACCAAAAGGGGTTCACGCCCAAAATGGGTTAGTATAACCACGGAACGCTGCGTTTTCCAGACGGTTATGCAACCCGCCGAGGGACAGCCTGAGGGAGAGACCCGTATTGTAAAATGACGCCGAGCATGAAACGGCAAATAAGAAAAAAACAGGTGAACACAAAAGAATCGGAGGGAAAAAGTAAAAAAAAAAAAAAAAAAAAAACATCAGTCAAATCCTTTCTACAATTCCTATACACCGCCGCATTCCCCCCCCCCCCCCCAAGGGCAAGTGTGTATTAAGTGTTTGCCTGTGTGCATTAGTCAAGCATCCAGCGTAATGTCAGGACGGTAATGGATGTGACGACCTATAGTGTTGTGTTGTGCTAATGCTGTGTGTTCATTGTAGAGGCCACAGGATTGGAAGATAACACACACACACACACGCACTCATTGGGTATACATTCCGGTAATTGTGTCAACTTTTCTTTTCTTTTTTAACGGACCTCGCACTCGATAGAGATATTTTTACGACATTTAATTCAGCTCTGGACTTAATTCACTGATGGCCTTCATCACTGTCTGTCTCATATAGTATATATATAGATCTTGCATGGCTGAACGTTGCATTTGTTCAGGGATTATGCATGCATGGCCTACTGTACCTAACAAACAATAAGTTGAACTGTTGCCAGTAAGTGGCTCCGTGCCGACCGTTCGGTCCGTTCCTTCAGCTGCTCCAGACCACAGATCGGCAGTCTGTCTTTGTCTCTCCGTTCACTTCCTGTCCCTGTCTTCTGTCTCTGCCAAGTCCATAGCTCAACATGTCACTGACTGACTGACTGACTGACTGACTGACTGACTCACTGACTCACTGACTGACTGACTGACTGACTCACTGACTGACTGACTGACTGACTGACTGACTCACTGACTCACTGACTGACTGACTGACTCACTGACTGACTGACTGACTGACTCACTGACTGACTGACTGACTCACTGACTGACTGACTGACTCACTGACTGACTGACTGACTGACTGACTGACTGACTGACTGACTGACTCACTGACTCACTGACTCACTGACTCACTCACTCGCATAGCCATAGGTGGGCCACCCACATAGAAAGCTGGCCTACCCAATCGATTTACCCCCCCTACAAATAAAAAATAATAATAATAATAATTAAGGTAATAAAGGTAATAATAATAATAATAATAATAATAATAATAATAATAATAATAATAATAATATTGATAATAACAAAACTTCAGTTCTCTCTTTCTCTCCCCCTCCCTCCCTCCCTCCCTCTCTGTCGGCTACAAATGTTTATTTCTAATCAGGACACCTACTTTGTCCCTCTCCTTATACCATAATGAACTTTCCTCTATCTCTCCCTCCCTCGTCGTATCTCTCCTTTTCTTTCTTCCTTTACCCTATACTTTCTACCGTATTGCCATCACTCTCCTATGCCGTATCAATCCCCCTCCCCCATCTCTCTCTTGTCTCCTCATCCTTCTCTTCTCGTCTCCCGCATCTCTCTTTCGTTTCGTCCGCGCGGCGCCTCGCCACCGTTCGATACGGTGAGAGGCGCGTCGGTGCGTTTCCCTCCGCCACATAGCGCCTATACTTTTTTACCCCGTGCCCTCCCTCCCTCCCATGCATGGCTTCACTCCATTCAAATGCAAATGACGCGGACCAATTATGGCTCAGTGTGCGGTTTACGTCTGTATTTGCAAAGAGCACATTCACGGAGCACAATGTGTCGAGGGAGACATTCGAGTTAGCCAGCGTTATACATTTCCCCCCCAGAACTGCCAGCGGCAGATAAATTAGGACCTCGGGCTCACGAAAGCAAAAATAAATCATAATATTGGAGCGGCTGACCCATATTTGTTAACCCATTCTGACCTGAGATCAGATTCATACGAGGTTTCCGCCGGACACACACTGGTCTGATGAACCCATTCTGACCTGAGATCAGATTCTAAAAATGTCAGTCGCTCTTCGATTTTTCAAAAATAGCAGACCTACAAGCTCGTAGCTCATAGCTAAAGCATAACATGATGCTGACACCAAAATGGGTGCCCGGTCAGAATGGGTTAATGTGGGTACTCATTACCACCTATATTGCAGCCATTGTGCATGTGCTTGTAAGAGGGAAGCAGGCTGCGGTATGTGGCAGGCCGTGCTAGCACAACACATTGTTTTGGTTTTTAAACCAAACGGATTACAGCAGGAATCAGTGTCACTGCCCCTTTGGAGGAATCTCACCGATTTAACTTATTTATCGTATCTTCAAGAGAGACGTTCAAATAATTCATGGCACACAGCAGGCCGGAGCCGAAATCTAGCATTTGCGTTAAAATGCTTTGGATTTGTGTGTGAATCCTTCTCTAATTATATGGTAGAGCCTTGAGGGGTTTTTTTACACACCGTGAGGGTTCATGAAATGATGTTTGCCCAGAAATATATGTTTTCAAACTAGTCACACTGAATGTGAATATTATGTGGCATGGCCTTGAAGAAACAAAATTCTTATTCGGAACAAGGTCGATTTGTTTTTTTTTTGTGAATAAAGCATGGGATTGTATGAATGGGGCCATCAACTATATGAATAGTTTTGATGTGAAATATGTCTCTATTCGTCACGACCCGGCTATATAAAGGCCTTGATCCATCTGCGGAACCTTTTTTGTTTGTTTGTTTGTTTTGCATTGCACGCTTGTCCTTTAAAGGCAGTCACTTGGCCAGCTTCTGTATTCCAGGAAGTTTGATTTATGGGTAGTTAGGGTCCCCCCCTCTCTCTGCCACCTCCGTGATGGATGGCAGTGATGTCACCGGCATGTCCCGGCTCTCTCTCTCTCTCTCCCTCTCATGCCAGAGGGCCGCATTGTCGCCCGCCCGCTATTTGTCACCATCAACTTACCTCGACCCACCCCGAGAGCCCAGTGTCACCTCATGTTAGACACCTTTGGGACCGCTCCATAGACATTTTAACCTGCGCGGGGTCGTTCCACGCCGACCCCGGTACAACCACCCCCCCCCCCTTACATAATTATCAACCTGTAAGCTTGTTGACAACAAACATTATCCAGTCCCAGATTAATAATCAGCCGAGTGCTATACATTGTAGTGCTGCACAATTAAGGCTATAATCGAAGAAAAACAAGTTTCGTATGGCTGTCCGATTCATTCTAGTTGATGTATTATTAGTGAATCGACATACTTAACACAAAAAATGCTGGAAACGTATCCATACGCTTTATTAATATCGAACGCCGTACGCGCGAAGCGTATGTATACGTTTTATACGTTTTTTTATTGCTTACTGTACATCAACGTCCTATGCTCCAGGACACCGAGGAAAATAACAGCGATCGTCTCCAGGAAGCTCCAATATGTGATCCGGGAGTAAAAAGCCCCTCCCTCCTGAAAAGAGGTCTGTCTGTGGCGAAGACGCTCCCTCCTCCAATGCCTCCATTACACGTATGGGTCTGCACGGCAACGGCATAGACCAACGCAGATGTCAGGGCATCTAAAATGGAGTTACCCATACTCTAGTAGTAGTCTAGTGTCTGTGAATACACTCGATTCCCCCTCCCCTCCTGTTTCTACATGGTTTCTCCCGAGGAATCTTTGTGGGGGGAGTCTGAGTCTCTTCTGCCCGGATCGCATTGCAGTTTGAGTTCCCTGGCCCCAGGCCACACTGCGCCTTGTAATCGCCTTGCACCGCTCTCTCATTCTCGGAAAAAGATATAACGCAGTCGTGTCGATTTGCCCTCTGCCAGTATATAAACCAAGAATAATCTTCAACGATCGCCATTTCATAACGTTTTCAACACGCACACGGCACACGCCATGATCAACTAACTGCCTGGCTACGTCTTCAGTCTTCACCAGCCATCGCTATCCGTTGTGTGGATCGCCATCGCGTCTTCACTTTGTTTGTTTGGGCAAGAAGCACGATCAGCGATGGAAAAGAGCTTTATATCCACGGCAGATAAGTAATGACGTATTATCGAAGGACCCGCCATGATCAACTTACTGCCTACGTCTTCGTCAGCCAATGCAGCCATCATCGCTATCCGTTGTGTGATTGTGGATGTAGGCTATATCCACGGTATCGAGAGAGACGCCCGGCTGTGATATAGGTCTTATCACTGCAATTATAATGAATAAAAAGGCTACAATCACACAACGGATAGCGATGGCTGCATTGGCTGGTGACAACGTAGCCTCGGTCCCAGGCAGTTAGTTGATCATGGCGGTCCCTCGATAATACGTCATTACTTATCTGCCGTGGATAAAACTCTTTTCCATCGCTGATCTCTGCTTCTTTGCCCAAACAAAGTGAAGATAGCGTTGTCCAACAAAGCAGCCAGTTATTTGATCATCTCTCTCTCCTGTGCTTCTTTCCTCAAACATGTCCAGACATGTCAACCTCAACCACTAAACTCACCGATCCAGTAACGCATCTCACCGTTATACTATCGTTCTGAAGGCAGATATAAAAATAAACATAAATAAATTATTGTCATATACATACTACACACTGAATGAAAGCCCTAATTGTCTACTTTTAGGAGGAAAACAAATACATAATATTGATCCCATGTACAGTTTGTCAGTAGGATATTGAATGCAGTTGTTCAGGTCCAACTATTATTCACAAAATAAGGCCTATAGCGACATGTACATATTATATACCGTATGAAACAGAAGACCCTCTGCTTTCATAAGAAAAAAACTAATACTGTAATAATAATAAAAATCACACCCCTGTGAAGTGAGCATTTCCCCATGAAGTTATCATAGCGAGTTATAAAGGTTTAAAGTCACAGAGATTGACAGGCAGATATAAACATAAATAAATTATTATCATATACATACTACACACTGAATGAAAGCCCTGAATGTCTACTTTTAGGAGGAAAACAAATATACAAATATATACAAATATAGTTTGTCAGTAATTGGCTATTGAATGCAGCTTGCGCCCACCAGAGAGGATTTCAGAAAATGCATGGACCAGAAGAACTATTATTCACAAAATAAGGCCTATAGCGAAATGTACATACTATATACCCTATGAAACAGAAGACTCTCTGCTTTCATAAGAAAAATACTTCTACTGTAATAATAATGAAAATCACACCCCTGTGAAGTGAGCAGTGCAATGTTGCGCAACATTGCACTGCTCACTTCACAGGGGTGTGATTTTCATTATTATTACAGTAGAAGTATTTTTCTTATGAAAGCAGAGAGTCTTCTGTTTCATACGGTATATAGTATGTACATTTCGCTATAGGCCTTATTTTGTGAATAATAGTTCTTCTGGTCCATGCATTTTCTGAAATCCTCTCTGGTGGGCGCAAGCTGCATTCAATAGCCAATTACTGACAAACTATACATGGGACCATGTGTATTTGTTTTCCTCCTAAAAGTAGACATTCAGGGCTTTCATTCAGTGTGTAGTATGTATATGATATTATTTGTGTTCATTTTTATATCTGTCTGTCAATGTCTGTCAACTTCAACCTTCCATATCTCTGCTGTTTTTTCAAAAGAGCAGCGTGCTGCGAAAAGCAGGTGTTAGAAAAAGGTCAATATCTCCAGAATGGAAGATGGTAGAATCATAATTTTTTTTTTAAATTGAAGTGGACTAGTTTGGCTTCCTTTTGATTTATGCGGTGTGATTCTCGCTATAAGAGGCCCCTCGCTGTGGGCCCCGAAAAAGTTCAGAAGTCCCAATGTTAATCGCTCAGCACCACCAAGCCTGAGCAAATAGAAAACTCTAGCAATCAATGTGTTAAAAAAGTGAGTGTATACCTCAGTCTCTTGTGAAGAGACGTCATGGATTGTACCAGTGTCTATCAAATGTATTCAGTAGAGAGTCATATACTGTACTGTATACATACAGTATACATGAGTGCTAGTGGTGGTGACGTGAGAGAGAGGAGTGCATGCATTCACTGTCGCATAAAGTGACAGTGCTGATTTTAACAGTGTAGAATTCACTGCTCGGAACTGAGCACATTTTGAGCACATGTGTAGCTGCATGCCGTCGCCCCACGAACTGTTGACATTTACATGTGAAAGGGTGTAGATGTTTACACAGCAGCTTTAATCAGACCAGTGTGTGTCCAGTGGAAACCTCGTATGAATCTGATCTCAGGTCAGAATGGGTTATAGAGGCCCCTGGTTGCTGTATTGTACGTGGACCCAACCCCCAACTCCCCCCCCCCGACCACCATTCATGATTCATGTTGGTGCTCATTGCCAGGCAGTGGCATCCCCCCCCCCCCCCCCCCCCCAACCTGCTTCTTTTCCTATATCTTCAAGACCCGCTTGCACTACTCATTGGCACTCGACCCCAGGGGTCGTCATGGAAACCACTAACTGCTAGTTAGCTCCCCCCCCCTGTCTTTCGCCCCCATTACAGTAGCGCCCGGGATCCGCCCTGTCGATATACCGGGCGGAAGACAGAGATGTTGTCGGAATTACTGTAAACGCGCCAAGCTTCTGCAATATTCATGTGCCGGAGGAGAGCGCCGTTATGGAGTGAAAAAGGGAAACGCGTTTGCTGTAAATAGTAACTGGAGACTGAAGGGGGGGGGGGGGGGAGTCAGGCATGACTGCACCCACTCTTGCTTTATTTATTTTTCTTCTTCTTCTTCTTCTTCTCACACTGCCGTCCTTTTTTTCCTCTCGTGCTGTCTGAGGCTCCTTTGTTCATTTTGAATGCTAACTGAATGTCGCTACTTACCTTCAGTGTGAAATAACAATCATCTGATATTAGCTCTCTCTCACATGCCGATGACAGTCTTTATACTTTCACACTTTCTCTTCCGCCGCTGCCATCTTAAGATGTTGTTGTCACTGTCAAAAATAGCAGCGCTGTGATCAGCCAATTACAGCCTGATTAGATCTGACATGCACCATTATAATGGTCTCTCGCTCTCTCTCTCTCTCTTCCTCTCTGCCAACGTACCGTGTTGTTTTCGTATTTCGCCCGTGAAGCGTCAGTTGGAATCCAGGGTCTGTTTGGACTATATGCATGAACCGTACAGCGGGCCGCGGGCACCATCCTGCAGGGCATGTGGAACATTCACCGAAAATAGCAGATCTACAAGCTCACTTGTCATGTTCCAACATGGTTCCTATATTGTGACTGAGCTTGTAGGTCGGCTATTTTTGGTGAAGATATTTGGCGTGGAGGCGAACGAGGAAGACTGGGACCCCCTGAGGGAACCCGGTCAACGATGCATATACTGTGTGGTGTAAGTGGTTAGAGGGCTTTGGTATTATTATTATTATTATATACTGTGTGGTGTAAGTGGTTAGAGGGCTTTGGTATTATTATTATTATTATATACTGTGTGGTGTAAGTGGTTAGAGGGCTTTGGTTGGTATACTGTGTGGTGTAAGTGGTTAGAGGGCTTTGGTTGGTATACTGTGTGGTGTAAGTGGTTAGAGGGCTTTGGTTGGTATACTGTGTGGTGTAAGTGGTTAGAGGGCTTTGGTATTATTATTATTATTATATACTGTGTGGTGTAAGTGGTTAGAGGGCTTTGGTTGGTATACTGTGTGGTGTAAGTGGTTAGAGGGCTTTGGTTGGTATACTGTGTGGTGTAAGTGGTTAGAGGGCTTTGGTTGGTATACTGTGTGGTGTAAGTGGTTAGAGGGCTTTGGTATTATTATTATTATTATTATTATATACTGTGTGGTGTAAGTGGTTAGAGGGCTTTGGTATTATTATTATTATTATTATATACTGTGTGGTGTAAGTGGTTAGAGGGCTTTGGTTGCTCATCAAGTCTGCAGCTAGCCACAAATGTACAGTACTCATACTATTAAGTATTCAAGATCTAGTGCATAAACTGTTTCACATAATGCTTTCTGACAGTGTCTAAAAGCATCCTTAAGAAAAAAAAAAAAACGAGTCTATATACAGAATATATTCTGTATGTTGATTATACAGTAAGTACCTTATTGGTTCCCCTGTAGAGTAAGCAGCTCTGAAAACATGTCGTGGTTCTTACAGGCATGAGAAGAAACACCAGAGCTTCTGAGCTGTCACTATAACTAGGTAGTTAGCTAACTAGGTAGTTGCTGCTCATTTCAGTAACGCACGCAGAAAACACATGCTATACTGTGGACTGTTGGTCCTGGGGTGACACGTGTCTTGCCCTCGCCTTGGGGATACACCAAGTTAATGATGCCCTAAATGACAAGGCACATGAGGAGCCCTGGAAACACCTCTGTTCCCACGTGTATTGTAGCTTTGATATTGCAATTCTTTGATGCAACGCCCCTGGGGCTTTTTTATAGTGTTCAGTTCTTCACAATGGCTGAAAAAGAAAAAAACTGAATCCACCTCCAACTGTCAAGCAGGCTGGCCTGACACCAATGCAGTGTCTCTGTCCTCAGCCATGCAGGGCAAATAGAAAAGTGTGTGTAGCTGCCAAAAAGGTTAAGTAATTTACGGCCTGTAAATCGGCATGTTTGTTTATATGCAATTCCTTTTGGCTAATTGCTTTTTTTTGCAAGTCAGCCTGACAGGTTGATTTATCTTTATTTTATAATTCACAGAAATGTGAATTTCCATATCTTTCTCAATTTTCTTTAATCATTATTGAATTATGTATTCAGCCCCAAAGTACGGAATGCCAAAACTCCCCCGGGGCTAAGATCAGGCTCCGTTCCTTCTTCCTTCTGTTTGTCAGCGCGGGCTGGAATAGATCTGTGTACCTCCTGCTATTAGCAATGGGTCAGTGGTGCATATCAAGTCCAGTGGTTTTTGCGAGCCATTAGGTGCCAGCGTTTCTCCTTTTAACAAGCCATTCCATATGGATTTAATTGATTGTGCAGCGTTTTAACTGAACACTTTTTAAGATCTACATAAACATTTACTGTAACAATAAAGCCGCCGGCCATTGTAACAAGCGGGAACTGTAAATGGCTTTAAGTGTCTCTTTAGGCATTTTTGCCTATGCAGGCCATCTAGCTCTATTAGTGTGGGATGCTTGTGTCTGGAGAGGATGATGTATTCAGTGGTGGAAAAAGTACTCACATGTTTTACTTAAGTAAAAGTATCAATACTGCGATGTAGAAAGAACTCACAGTTTTTCTACAAGTCCAGAATTAGTTATGCACTTGAGTAAAAGTACCAAAGTGTTGGTATCAAAATGTACTTAACCCATTTTGACCCGAGATCAGATTCTAAAAATGTCTTCTACATCCTGACAGTTTTCTGAAAAAGCCATGTTTCTATGTCAGTCGTTCTTCGATTTTTCAAAAATAGCAGACCTACAAGCTCGTAGCGCGCCACTCGGTGGCACGCTATGAGCTTGTAGATCTGCTATTTTTCAATAGCTAAAGCATAGCATAATGCTAACACCAAAAGGGGTTCCCGCCCCAAAATGGGTAGTACCAAAAGTAGAAGATATGCAGAATGTCTCATTTCACAAGTTTTCAAATTCATAAAACGTATAAACATCTTTTGAAAATAGCAGATCTACAAGCTCAGAATGTGTCGCATCGTGGCGCATTGTGAGCTTGCGGATCGGCGCTAGTTTCAAATGGCCAAATGTATAGGGCTGAAGTGGTTACTGTATGTTTTGCAATAATAATATTATAGTCAAAACCTACCTTTGTAAGATTAAGACGTAACATAGCTCCTATACCTCCTAATCACTACGCTCTGCTTCAAATCTGATTCCAGGTCAGTGTGGCATTTGATCCCCCATCCCTTGCCTTTTTGTCTTTCTCTCTACTGTCCATTGGAAGAATAAACAAATTATAACAAAAACAATAATGTACACAACTATATATAATGTAGTTGCTGTTGGCCTATTTTATATTTTGTCGTATGGCCGTGTCGTGCGAATGTGGCGAAAATAGAAGAGCTACAAGCTCACGTCGCAATGCGACACATTGCGATCTTGTACTTTGGATATTTTTCGGCTATTTTGTGCGTATGTGAGAGGAACTGAGGAACTGTCACACAACTGTTTTTATCTTTTCCTGTGGCTTGGCCATTTGGACAGAGGACAGAGAACATTGTGTCATGCACGTCAGCCAGAATCTATAATAACCTTCATTTTGCATTGTATTGCTGGCATTTGTCCAGCCCTGCTTAATTCATCTGGATTTCAAAACTTTATCTGAGATGATTTTTTTTTGTTAAGTAAGCAGCTTAGCTCATGTGACCTCAGTGTTTGTTGAAAAGGGCTCAATCGATTGAAAACTTGCATCTTTTCCAACTCAGTTGATCAAAAGGAAGGGCAGACAATAAAGGCTTTAAGTTTGGAGTGCCTGGCTGATCAGCCAGTTGGAGCGCTGACACCATATTCTTCAGAGACACCATATGACCCCGGTTTTTGGTCAGATTCCATCTTGTCTTGCATGTCTTCCATCTCTTTCCAATGGATTCTCGTATTGCAAAAGATTTAAAAAAAATAGATGCATTGATGCTTTGTGTGAATTAATAGCATAGTGTATTAACCCACATCTGCGTGATTGCTTTGGGATTACTGTGTTTTGAGGGAGGAGTAACTGATTTTGAGGAAGTGGTTCCTCAAATCAACCGCCAAGGGAGCTAATTGTTGTGTAGAATAATTACACACTTGTGCAATCAGTAGACACCCTTAACACACGTTAATGCGCGCACACACACACACACACACACACACACACACACACACACACACACACACACACACCCACACCCACACACACTTCATAAATATGTACAAATATAACGTCAATTCCATATTTGTTTATGCTAAATAACGAATTCCAACATTAACAACATACAAGATTACCACGATTATTTTTATTTTATTTTATTTCGATCTAAATAGGTTTTTTACTAAAGTTGTTATAGAATGGTAGATGTCTCTATTCCTGAACCAAATCCTCCATGGTGTTATAAAGCAACTGAAACTACTTTAAAGAGTCAGTGAATGACGCAGTGCTATCACGTCGCCTCTGGGCCCTGTCAGAATGCCTTTGATGTCTTCAATGTGAGTCCTAGAGCAGTCGTCTGTGTCTGCCGTCATTCAGCCTCGTGGCTAGAGGAGACAGCCAGGGTGCTTTCAGATATGGAGCCTGTATCAGAAGTTATCTAGAGCAATATGGCTCCCTGCTAAACCAGACTACTGCTGCTATATAGTTATCCTCCTCATTGCATTCACCTGGTGTACCAGCTCAAAGTGCAACCAGTGCAACCGCACTTTTCTTTCTAATATATTATTATTATTATTATTATTATTATTATTATGTTCCTCAAAGATGCATTCATGTATGTACGGTATTGGAAGGAAAATGTTTGCTCAGAGTTTGAAGTCACATTACATAAGCCATATACTATCTACAGTATTGCAAAAGCTACGTAATTTAATAACGGGAGAGCCCGGGGCTCATTTCCATGAAGCCTTCCATAACGGGCACATGAAGGCAGGGCCCATTCCTATGTTTGTGTACTGTACTCCTGCACAATCACTGACATCCTGGATGAAACAAATGGCCACTACTTGAAAGAGTGGGACAGTTATATAACAACGTTGGATATGCGGCATTAAGCAATGAACCTGCAAGGGGTGTGCGTGTGTGTGCGCGTGCGTGTGTGTGTATGACTGTGTGTGTGTATGTTTGCGCATGCATGAGAGAGAGAGAGAGAGAGAGAGAGAGAGAGAGCTCTGCACATTTTGGCTTGGCAGCGTCTTTCCCGACAGCCGACTGCAAGTTATCGTACCCCAATTCAGAGTGAATGTGGGACCAAAGCCTGGAGGGCGCGAGGTGAAACCCAGCTCTCGGAGAGAACATAATGGCTTTTCTTGCTGAACCGTTCATCCGGCATATATACCACCCTAAGCATACGGAGGGAAAGGAATTCTATCAGCTAAAAACTTAAACTTTTACATGGCATGCAATTCATACAATGATAGCAAGTATACCAGTCCCCTGAGCGCTGAACTGTGACACTTTTTCTGTTCCTCTGGTTAACTGCGATCAAACAGCCTCAGCTTTTTCTGTCTTCAAACAGAAGCAATCTGCTTGTTATTATAGATTAAGAAGAGGATATGTATGAACCCTCCTTCAAAACAGGAAAAGGGTCAATTGTGCAACCCCCCCCCCCCCCCCCTCCTCCTCCTCCTCTCTCTCTCTCTCTCTTTCTCTCTGCATTGCAAGCATTTTGAAGACGCTCTTGTCCAGAGCAAAATGACAATAAGCGAGATCATATACCTACCAATCACATACAATCGGATGATGACAGTGTAGTGCCCTCTGTAATCTACAGGTAAACCAATAACTGTCCAAGTAACATGTTTATTTATTTTATTAACAAAATTGCATTAATTGAGCAGAAGAGGCCTATAGGTGTCAGGAAGGGGTACGGCCGGGGATAGTGAAGTGCTGAGGGCTGAGGCTTGTGTGTTGATTTCATTTGCCTGAAACCTCCAGTAATTTTTTTTTTTTTTTAATCCAAATAATTTCATGCAAAACATTTCGGACGTGAACATGATCGATTGCCATTGACGTCCCTGGTGGACGTCATACCAAATCCAACACTTTGACTGCCAAAAATCGACTATCCCATTCTGAACGGGAACCCATTTTGGTGTTAGCATCATGTTATGCTTTAGCTATTGAAAAATAGCAGATCTACAAGCTCATAGCGCGCCACCAAGTGGCGCGCTACGAGCTTGTAGGTCTGCTATTTTTGAAAAATCGAAGAACGACTGACATTTTTTTAATCTGATCTCAGGTCAGAATGGGTTAATCAGACCAGTGTGTGTCCACTGGAAACCTCGTATTAATCTGATCTCAGGTCAGAATAGGCTATTATGGGGGTCCCTTAGAATATATCTTCTCAAATGGTGGTCCGCGGCGGGTGTCAATTTAGGGGTCCTTGACATGAAAAGGTGCTCGAGGGAGCTCTTCGCCAACGTATACATGATGCTCTAGGTTGCTACCGTATAGGAGACGGATATACAGCCTGGAAATGAACCCGGAAGTGAACATGTTTTACTTCCGCCCGCCACGTTATCAGATTTAGAAAAAGAAAAAAAAACATTGATCTCGATCAGAACTAGAGCTATATATTCAACCGATGAACACGCTTAGAAAATGTCTTATCAGCCTTTGTTTACATCCCCGGACACATTGTGGGTCCCGTGGGATCGACAAAGTAAGGTTTAACCACACAAAAGAAACACTGACGGTGGCGGAATGATTAATTAAGCAATGTGTTAAAAGAATACGGGAGTGCAGAGAGGTAATGTGAAGCCTGCGGGCATACACTAGTTGCTTGAACCATAGCAAGTATAGACCCCTGGGGACCCTATGCAGTCAATGAAGTATATAGGGTTAAAGTGGTTAAAGTCAGGTACAGAATACATACATACAGATTGACCTAGTGAAGCTGGGACCCTAACACACTATGTCTGATTTCTGGTTTCTGCACTTAAAATTCACTGGCGTAAAGAGATGAGCTTCTAAACCCTCGACGTGTGCAGTTGCGGGTTTTAATATAGCTGCTCCCTTTTGTCCTTTTGTTTTTGTTGCCTTTCATTTTATCAGATGAGACTGCAGCTTTGTATAAATAGTTTTATTCAAAGCAGCTATTTTTGATTGGCCCTCTTGACGGCTATATTGGCTTAAAGCTATCCTGGATTTTAAAGGACGGTTGGATTTGTTAAACGTTCAGTCGTTATTATTATTAAGACCAAGACACACAGAAGCGTTTTATGAATGTCATGCAGTGAATGTATGAAAGTATATCAAATCAAATCAAAGTATTAAAGACATTCTATCTAAATAAATATCTGCGTTGGATACATAATGAAGACGGGTTCTTCCACCGGGCAGCCCCTATAGAAGTGTGCTCTCTAATTCACTAGATACTGTATATACTGTATCCTGTATACCGTACATCAACTGTTTTAATGGCTTGTGAAGCTTGTCCTGGACCCGTGTCTAGTGTACACCTTCAGTCGCCTCGCATGCTGTTGTCTTCGATAAATCGTAAATGCCTTAAAAGTGTTTTTTTTTTAGGGTTAGGGTTGTCTCATACTTAGTTGAACAGCTGTGTTTCCGTTGGCATGCTGTGGCTAAGCAGCCAGCTGATCCATATTAACAGTGGCAGACATGAATAATTCAACGCCGCTGAAGAGGCAGAGGAAAGGGACTAAAGTCCTCGGAGGCATGCCTGCATCGCAATAACCCATTCTGACCTGAGATCAGATTCTAAACATGTCTTCTATACATCCTGACAGTTTTCTGAAAAAGCTATGTTTCTGTGTCGGTCGTTCTTCGATTTTTCAAAAATAGCAGACCTACAAGCTCGTAGCGCGCCACCGAGTGGCGCGCTATGAGCTTGTAGATCTGCTATTTTTCATTAGCTAAATTATAACATAATGCTAACACCAAAACGGGTCCCCGGCCCAGAATGGAATAAGCAGTGGCTGTCGGTGGCCGCACGGGCAACTCTGGAGCAGGTTGAGACTATAGTGGACTAGACAGTTACTTAACTCTGGGACATTATGGGTCCATTTGGTTACACCTGTACACTCCCAGGGTAACAAATGGACACATTGACACTGAGTAATGTGTTACTGTGTAATGTAGGTATAGAAGATTGAAGACATGCACATTTCTATGACGAAGACATCCAAATATTCAGAGCCTGACCGGAGCCTTTTCTGTTTTTTGAGTGGTGCAACCACTCCAAGGAACGGCAATGTCCGTGTCGTTTAACCTACCTATGTGGTAGTTCACCTGCTATAGTTCACATATGTGACTATGCGCACCAGTATGACTATGAGTACCAGTAGGGGCGCTGTTGTGCCAGAAGCTTATGAGAGAGAGAGAGATTTGATGCATTTATTGTGAGATAGTGACAATAACAATGCACTAATCTCTGCCATTATTAAAAGGTACGGTATAACATTTTTATGAAAATATATTATGAAGTATTTATTTTCCCCACAAACGTACATTTTATTTTATTATGATCGTGACGGCATGAGTCGACTCCAGAGTTATTTAGTTTGGCACTGTGTAGGTTGTCATAACTACTACTCATTGCTGCACTACTCAATGCTGCTGTCTTTTGTGTGTGTGTGTGTGTGTGTGTGTGTGTGTGTGTGTGTGTGTGTGTGTGTGTGTGTGTGTGTGTGTGTGTACTGTGTGTGCGTGCGTGTGTGTGTACTGTGTGTGTGTGTGTGTGTGTGTGTGTGTGTGTGTGTGTGTGCATGTGCGTGCGAGAGAGAGAATGTGTGTGGACATTATGTGTGTGTGTGTACATGGGTACTGTATGTGCGTGCGTGTGTGCATGGGTACTGTGTGTGTGTTCATGGGTACTGTGTGTGTGTTCATGGGTACTGTGTGTGTGTTCATGGGTACTGTGTGTGTGTTCATGGGTACTGTGTGTGTGTGCGTGTGTTCATGGGTACTGTGTGTGTGTTCATGGGTACTGTGTGTGTGTTCATGGGTACTGTGTGTGTGTGTTCATGGGTACTGTGTGTGTGTTCATGGGTACTGTGTGTGTGTGCGTGTGTTCATGGGTACTGTGTGTGCGTGCCTGCGTGTGAGGAAGAGAGAAACAGAGAAAGGGATTGACCAGCCGTAACTGGATCCACGTCTGCATCTATCAGAGTGGATGTGTAATGAAGTCATTGGAGAAAGGGTTGAATGGCACATACCATCACTTACACACACATCTCTCTCTCTCTCTCTCTCTCTCTCTCTGTCTCACATGCACACACACACACACACACACACACACACACACAGGACATATAGCATACAAATACCTAATACATTTCACATGTATAATAAGAAAACTATTATTATTATTATTATTTTTAACTTTGTTTTCATTCAAAGAAAGCTATTATTAGGGTATAGGTTTACTCTATTTTGGACTAAGCGTCATACATACATGATCACAAGACTGCATGTTTTTTTTTTTAACTAGATTGTCTCAAATTAAAGGAGCAGTGGAGTGTGTGTGTGTGTGTGTGTGTGTGTGTGTGTGTGTGTGTGTGTGTGTGTGTGCGCGTGTCAGTGTGTCAGTGCATGTGTGGGAGGTGCAATACAGGTGTCACTGTCACTTTTATCTTGCTGCTCACCAATCCAGGATGACACCTTTTCCCCACAAGTGTGAACTGACTGAGTCAGTGTGCCTGTCCCTGTAGTACTGCTACTAGTCTTGTGTAAAGCCAGCCAAACAGATATCTCTATGCCTATCATTGTGTAAAAGTGTGTGGAAACAATTCAGAGATTAAAAATAAAAGAAATAGCTGCTTTGCATAACCAATTCAGAGACTTTAAGACAGTCCTTCATATATTGGGACAGCGTCAGGATTGGTTTTCAGAGCAGTGGGTGTAGGCTTGTTAAGGCATATTCATACTCACAGTTTTTGGTGATAAGGGGTTGCGTTCGGAAATGCGCCCCGGAACGCACTGGTGTGCTCTCTTGTCGTTCGTTTATTCATTGCACTCGGTGCGTTGTCGTTCGAAAATCGGGTGTGCCGAGTGCCCGCACTGAGCGACCCTACCCTGAAGATGGGGTTGTCCACTGAGCGACCCTACCCTGAAGCTGGGGTTGTCCACTGAGCGACCCTACCCTGAAGCTGGGGTTGTCCACTGAGCGACCCTACCCTGAAGATGGGGTTGTCCACTGAGCGACCCTACCCTGAAGATGGGGTTGTCCACTGAGCGACCCTACCCTGAAGATGGGGTTGTCCACTGAGCGACCCTACCCTGAAGCTGGGGTTGTCCACTGAGCGACCCTACCCTGAAGATGGGGTTGTCCACTGAGCGACCCTACCCTGAAGCTGGGGTTATCCGGTGTGATTCGTGTGAATCCGTCACAGCTGTGGTCGTTCGTAAATAAGGCACACTGAACGCACTCTGTGACGTCACCGCCCACCACACTCAACAAACTGACCACATTCCCGGTGCGCATTTCCGAACGCACCCAAGGTGACCACCGTGAACTATAACATGATGTCACACTGCGGTGGTAAGCGACGTACCGCTCATCCAAATGCTTCTCTCTTGTTTTGACTAAGCCTGCAGGTCACCTTATTACCTAAAACTGGAGTATTAATAGGCTGTTCTAGCCCATTGGAATGTACATTTCCGCTGTAGATGTGTCATCATAGGCGGAGATCTCTGATGGTCTGGCTATGTGAGACTAGCCTGTCCCTGACACACAGGTGTTTTATAGACCCATGGCCACAATGTGACCGTCTGTGAAATTGACCTTGCACGTTTGTATATTACCAGGAAAATATGACATATTTAATTGCGAACGCCAGTGAGTGAGTGATTTACTATGTAACCCAGCAGAACCTGTCTGTCTGTCTGTCTGTCTGTGAGTGTGTCACGCTGTAACGTCACCCGCCCGCCACCAGAGGGCGCAGTTGTATCACACACAAAAAACACGCGCACGCACGCGCACACACGCACGCACGCACGCACACTCACGCACATACACACACACAGTAGAAAAAAACTACAAAATAAATAAACTTAAAAAACAAAAACAAAAAAAGAAAAGTAACTTAACAAAAAAAGAGAACAAAAATTTTTATAAAAAAGGTCTGTGTGTGTGTGTGTGTGTGTGTGTGTGTGTGTGTGTGTGTGTGTG
Organism: Protomyctophum parallelum; assembly: GCF_964188405.1. Taxonomy (NCBI): domain Eukaryota; kingdom Metazoa; phylum Chordata; class Actinopteri; order Myctophiformes; family Myctophidae; genus Protomyctophum; species Protomyctophum parallelum. Next base: position 26,484,284 of record NC_139703.1, on the reverse strand, counting down.
TGTGTGTGTGTGTGTGTGTGTGTGTGTGTGCGTGTGCGTGTGCGTGCACGTGTCAGACTGCCACAACAGCTGCATTTGCTTCCCGCATTCACGCGTCTTACTTGTGAATAATACTGTATATCTAAGGAGCTTTTTTCAATCTCTGAAACTGGACCCGTAGGATCTTATTCTTCATGGACCTACCATTCGTTGACATTATTCACAGTGGCATATTGAAGTGAATGCTTTCCAAGACCTCTGATCAGCCATAATAGCAATTTACAAGTGTTTCCCGGCTTATAATGCCAACAAAGTTCCCTTCGACACCTGGTATTCTGGCATTAACATGACATCATGGAACATATGAACACATTCCAAACCATATGAAATGCAACCAGACATGTAAATTCATTAAATTGAAAATCCCTGTCACCCAAACTACTTCTGTAGTGGGGACAGGGGTGCATTTGAAGTGCATTAACAACAACTTGTAAATGTCTTGCATCTCTGAATCCACATAAAACAAAACCTGCCCAGCAAATAAATGATGGATGTGGAATTGTGGATCCACTGGTGGAGTTTTTAGCAGAACAGCTCTGATGGTAACTTAAGAGTATGGAGTATGAAGTGCAATGATGTGGTCAGACACCATATCTCTCTAATGGAAGCAAATGATTGACGTGATGATGACGTGTGGAACATCAACATAGTGCTTGGTGCAGAAAGAGTTTCAACGGTTTTGGCTAAATAATATCTAGACACAATGGTGGATAGTACCCTGTTGTTTTAGTTTTAGTTTTTACTCTCTCCTATAGTAGCAACATTAAAGGACCACTTCACCACTTTTCAACCTATCTTCATATAATAGGTCCTCACTAATAATCATGATAAAATGGCACGATTTTTTTCCTACTCATAGGAGGGCTGTGGGCAGTTTAGAAACAGTCTTCCAGTGACATCATCATTAGGCAGATTTTTTTTATAAGATTTTCTTTACAAAAATGTTTAGATTTTCATTATCGTGAGAACGATGGCTTCCATTTTCACATTGCAACTTTTCAGGACTAGAAAGCCTGCAGTTTTTTTTTTGCTTGTATTCCCCATCGATGAAGTCACTGGAAGATGGTTTCTGAGCTGCCCACAGCCCTCCTATGAGACACAGACCGAGTAGAAAAAAATTGTGCCATTTTTTTCACGATTATTAGTGAGGACCTATTATATGAAGATAGGTTGAAAAGTGGTGAAGTGGTCCTTTATTTTGGGTGATTTCCTGATGACAGGCCTTTTGCTTTTCAAGCCGTTTTATTTTGCTGTACTTACAGTAGCTACAGTAGGTGTTTTTTTGCTGTACTTAGCTACAGTAGGTGTTTTTTTGCTGTACTTAGCTACAGTAGGTGTTTTTATGCTGTACTTAGCTACAGTAGGTGTTTTTTTGCTGTACTTAGCTACAGTAGGTGTTTTTATGCTGTACTTAGCTACAGTAGGTGTTTTTTTGCTGTACTTAGCTACAGTAGGTGCCGTAATTTATACTCCGTCGTGTGACTGCATGTGTCCTGTGCCGGAAACAGCCAATATTCAAGCTTTATACGCAACGCATTGCATCACACCCATACCACAAAGTATAAATCAGGCTTTAGATTTCCCCCCATATACTATAGAATCAAAGGGGGGGGGGGGGGGGGGGGCATTGCGCTGCAGGGCTTGCCATTCAAGTGGATTTATGTGGGACGCAGGGCTCGGGGCCATGGCAAGACAGGCGATAGGACTCTCTGATCACACCGCTCTCAGCACTTTGAGTAAAAAAAAAAAGTGAAGTGCTTTGTAGACGGATTTCACATCACACAGAGGAGAGAGAGAGAGAGAGAGAGAGAGAGAGAGAGAGAGAGAGAGCGCTATAAGGGTTCTGCTCCCGCTGAACAATTGATTGAAATGTTGGGCTACGGGCCACACACTGAGAGAGTGACTGGGGAGAACGGATGAGTGTTGATTTATGAGACCGCGATGAGCAGTGACTATGACGGCATTATGTAATGGCACGTGCATGTGGCCCTTTTTTTTTGTCAGAGTGAAATTAGCACTCTGGTGTGTGCGTGTGTGTGTGTGTGTGTGTGTGTGTGTGGGTGTGTGTGTGCGTGTGCGTGTGTGTGCGAGAGAGAGAGAGAGAATGTGTGTGGACATTATGGAGAAATAGAGAGGTGGCCCTATGTTAATGAACCAGGCGAACTGGTGAACAGTGCAGTCAATAGCGTGGCGTGTGGCAAATGAAAGGATGGCGGAGAACCTGTGGCGAAGTGGGTTCAGGTTGTTTGGATTAGGATGAGTATATTAGCAGTGGGGTGTGTTGCAGCAGCAGGTGGATTCAATCACAATGAGCGCATTTCATTACCTTCATAGAGCAGTGTGTTGTGTGCTGTGTGTGTGTGTGCTGTGCAATGGCATACTGTTCATTCTTATAGTGAAATGGGAGAAAAGCTTTAGAAAGGTCATTTCTGCCAAGAGCAAACTGATGTATGGGAGAGGGAGATGCAGCAACAATAGATAACTTTTATTGTGACCACCGCGGTCTGACTTATGGTGTGTTACCTACTTAATTCAGCATTGTAATAAAATAAAGGGTCACACACACCAACACTGCATTTTAACCCATTTTGACCTGAGATCAGATTCTAAAAATGTCTTCAACATCCTGACAGTTTTCTGAAAAAGCTATGTTTCTATGTCAGTCGTTCTTTGATTTTTCAAAAATAGCAGACCTACAAGCTCATAGCGCGCCACTCGGTGGCACGCTATGAGCTTGTAGATCTGGCTTGAAACAGCTTGATATTTATATTGTAACAATAATGTCCTATGACAATAATATATTATTATACTGTATAAATATCAAAACATTTCCCAAATGCCCAAATAGCCGATCCACAAGCACAACGTGCCACATCACAATCTTTTGTGAGCTTGCACTGTCGTTTTTTTGGGGATCTATGAATTTCTGTATAGTATAATGTATAAATTAGGGCTTAAGTGATTAAAACCAGGGACAGAACACTTAAGTATAGCCTATAGCCATAGCACAATATCATGTAATATCAAATCCCAGACGATATCTCATTGATATCGATATCTTATAATGAGCAAAGTGATCACAGACTGTACATAGAATGCAGAGAAACTATAGGATCCCATAGGTAAACCAAGAACCAGTCTACTGTAAACAATATATACTATCAAAAATAACAATCTGTACATTGAAACGGTAGGGGGAGGGGTTAGGGGAAGCCATGATATTGTGATGTCACTATATCTAAAACAAAATTCATTGACACGTTTGACTGTCAAGGTTTCAGCCTCCAGGAAGAAACCCTAAATGCAAAAGGAAGACATCATTGCACATGACAACCACACCAAGGGGTCTAATGAAGTACTGTCACCTCATAAACACATGACATAACAACCACACCAAGGGGTCTAATGAAGTACTGTCACCTCATAAACACATGACATGACAACCACACCAAGGGGTCTAATGAAGTACTGTCACCTCATAAACACATGACATGACAACCACACCAAGGGGTCTAATGAAGTACTGTCACCTCATAAACACATGACATGACAACCACACCAAGGGGTCTAATGAAGTACTGTCACCTCATAAACACATGACATGACAACCACACCAAGGGGTCCAATGAAGTACTGTCACCTCATAAACACATGACATAACAACCACACCAAGGGGTCTAATGAAGTACTGTCACCTCATAAACACATGACATAACAACCACACCAAGGGGTCTAATGAAGTACTGTCACCTCATAAACACATGACAACCACACCAAGGGGTCTAATGAAGTACTGTCACCTCATAAACACATGACATAACAACCACACCAAGGGGTCTAATGAAGTACTGTCACCTCATAAACACATGAAAATACTAATATTACGGAACCCCTGACCGTCTTTAACATTGTGGTCTAGAACAGGGATATCGGCAACCTTTTGGACATGAAGTGCCATGTTTACAATTCCCTGCCAGTCAGTGTGCCACGTCAACGATATACCTTTAATGACGCCACATCGAAAATGTAATATTTTCAACTGAGTTTGTGTATAAAACTATATTTCTTCTTCTTTGGAAATGTTTTCTTCACATCAACATAATGATCATTGGACTTGACCCAACTATCTCCCAGACTCCCTCCCTGCAGCCCCCAGTCAGAGTCTGAATGAATATAGAATGATGTGCATCGGGACTTCATTCAACTGACTGAATGTTATTGAATAATTCATTTAAAAAGAAAACCCCCGTCTCTCACACTTATGCCAGTGTGCCACTGATCCCACTCTCCTGTGCTATAATGTTGGCACCCGTGCCTAAGGTTGCCTTCTAGAAAAAACAAACCTAAGTGACACGAGCATGAGAACGAGTGACCAAGATATGTCATGCATCTTTTCTTGGTCAATCGCTATAACGTCGATCAAAGCAGAAGTTCGCAGGAAGAGGTACAGGGAGAGTGAGTAATGCATCCCTGGTCCTATGAGAAACATTTCTCAGTTAAGCCCCAGTCCATGAGGCCTATTCATATTGGCTACAGTACGTTATGTCCTTGTGGACATACAGTACAGTACAAAGGAGAGGACCCTGAGCTGATGGCTCCCTAGGAGGTCCTCACACACACTGCACAGCAGTCCTTCTTTGTGTCCGTGTGGACCTGTCCGTGCGACCTGCTGGCCATGACAAATGCCATAGTGTCTATAAAACGGGCCTGGTGGTGGTACACCCTTTGAGTATACTGGACTATGAAAGGTTTTTTTCGGGGACTTTTATGCCTTTTGTACCTCCAAGCCTTTTTATGAAGCCTTTTTATGAAGGAGAAACCGACAAGGATATTATGGCTTCAATATTCTCTGCACAACATGACGCACAGCCTGTTTTGTTGGGTACAAGCATTTTTAGCATCGTCGCGTATGAGCTAGCATGCATAAACAAAACATGCTGAAATGTGTTCTCCAGCTTGAGGGATTCATACCAAAGTGAAGAGGATATGCATAACTATGTTTGTTGTACTGTATGTCTAAAACAGTAACTTTTTCAGGAAATTGGAAAAAAGAGCTTGTGTTCCACTGGATAGTCACAAACTTTTTTATTTTAATTTTATTTTAATTTATACGAATCAATATGGGAACAAAAGGGGGCATATAGCCTACTGTGATAACATCAGGAATTTATGGGCATAAAAGGGACAAACACAGGTGGGCATATCAGTCAGATTGGCAGTGCAACGCAGGTGCGAGCGGCCCGGAAAACTCTAGTTTATAAAACCCACAGACACACTATACCCGCTTTGACTTTCAAAATGCAGTGACATTAGCAGATTTACAAGCTCACAACATGTTGCTGGTAGCTCAGCAATTTATTGTTTTCCTAAGTTGATTTGGAAATGTATATATATATATATACAAGCTTCAGCCCCAGCCCAGACATGAAGCAGATCTGTTTGATTAGTTTTGCGGCCCCGTGTTTAAGTATACTGACTTTTATAGTGTAGAATAGATAAATGGCACAAATGGAAAAAAGAAAAAAAAGAAAAGAAAATCAGTTTTATTGGTCAGTTTTTATGAATTTGTCTTGTCTTGTCTTGTTTGTTTTTTGTCTCCTGGCAAAATACAAAGGTATTTTTGTTTTTGTCTGTATTGTACCGTTGCTCCCCGCTTCCCCCAAGAGGACCACAACGGAAACAAGCCGGCTTTCCTGTGTTCTCCATCCTTTTGAAATGTATTTTGCAATAAAGTAATCAATCAATCAATCAATCAATTTGGAAACGCCTATCTGGGTGCACCTCGACCTACACCAACTAAAGTGTGCCGAAAATAGCAGTGGGCGAGCGCATGACTCTATAATATGGCGATAGATCTGGGCCAAGCAGGCAGCTATATAGGTGGCAGAAGGCGTAAATTGTGGTCCTTGTTGATGCCAATTTGAAAACGACACACCCCGTACTATACTGCACCTCTCCTCCCACAACCAGTGCAATGCAAGAGTTCCAAAAATACCAACATCCAGGCTGGGGGAAGAAAGAAACAAAACACGCCACTTTGTCTCCAGAAATGGCCAATTCACTCATTCACTGCACGCCTCAGGACAGGATCCCGAGAGAGAGAGAGAGAGAGAGAGAGAGAGAGAGGGAGAGGGAGATGGTGGAAATGTGTTGCATAAGCAGTACAGAAGTGGCAACCTCCTCCTCTGGCCTGCGGGGTATTCGCTTACGCAGCGGCGGTGCGTAAACACGTGAAACGTGTCGGCCTAGTCATTAGAAAACTAAATGTACTCTTCGCTATTTTGTTTTCTGTCTTCACCCAATCTCATTGCCGAAAATAGCAGGTTTCAAGGTTTTTGCATGCTATAGGTTTCAAGTGGTTAATATAATATACAATGTGAAGTGCAAGGGCCGCTCTTATCATCAAAATGTCGTCATATATCGCATACTTTTGTCTTCAATGTCTGTGTTTACGACTTTACACAAACCCTCAAAGCTGGACACCCCTCAAAGAAAGGTACATTATACATACAGTGAGATTTTCCTTTGCATCCCTTATAGCCTATTTTTCTTAGAAATAAGGGACCCCCAGCCCGGGTCACTGCCTTATTTGAATTTCAGGTAGTTGGCAACCGTAGAGAGAGAGAGAGAGACAACATTCAAGAAGACAGAAACAAGAAGAAAAAAAACTTGTTTTCCACTTTGCATGCCCATCACTTCCTCTCTCCTTGTCAGATGTGCACTGATCCATCCAGACTGCAATGCTTTCTTGCCAACCCGTGTGGCCTTTTCCACACTGCCTTGTCACACAGGAGCTCTTTTATAAGCCATTCTGGGCGGGAACCCCTTTTAGTGTTAGCATTATGTTATAAATTAGCTATTGAAAAATAGCAGACCTACAAGCTCATAGCGCGCCACCGAGTGGCGCGCTACGAGCTTGTAGGTCTGCTATTTTTTTTAATGTGGCGCAAACCTTGGAATATTCTTTCAGAGCGACCGATTTTAACTCAAATCTTTGTTTCTGGGAGGTCCCTGGAACAACATATTTTGAGATGGGGGGGGGGGGGGGGGTCGGCGGCCAATTGCATATAATTGTTGGAGTCCTTCACATGAAATATTGAGTGATATAGGCCTAGAAACATAGGCGTTTCAGAAAACTGTCAGGATTTAGAAGACATTTTTAGATTTTAGGTCCAAATGGGTTAAAGGCCTGCTTCTCAAACGCCTGCTGGCACAGATAAAGTGGTGACATTGTAGCCAGCTAATACACCACCAGAGCACTCCCCTATCTCGCTGTCATCCACAACCAACCAGGGTGTGTCATTTGGGGACCAGGATGACGGTGATTGCCTCCCCCTATGGCATTCGCACTTCAAATGTACTTTTTATTTCCTCCGCCTCTGAATTTCTTTTGGCAGAACGTCACCGATTCCATCTCAATCCATGCCCATCCAACCATGTGACACACGTCACAGTGCTTTAGTAACCATGTGACACACGTCACAGTGCTTTAGTGTTTTCTTGTCTACATTCCTTTGGGCAGCGGTGGCCTAACGGTTAGAGGAGCGCCCTTGTTGGCGAAAGGTTGCCGGTTCGATTCCCCGGACGGGCAGGACAAATCTTGGTGGGGAAGTGATTGTCATCACTTGCCCAACACTGCAGAAGTGCCCTTGAGCAAGGCACTGAACCCCCAACTGTATACTGTATACTGTCGTACAACCACAGTATAAGACTGTGGTTGTACTGGTCAGCTCCCAGGTTGTGTGTGTGTGTGTGTGTGTGTGTGTGTGTGTTAGTTTCTATGTGCAGGGTGTTGCTAAAAATGAGCAGCTGTGCTCAGCTACTTCCCTGGGTAAATAAAGAATTAAAAAAATAAAAATGAAATTCATTACTCATTTCTACTTGGCCCCACTAGTGTGGGCATGCCGTTATAGGTGCTAATTTAAACAGAAATATATATGAAAAAATATTGTATAACATTTCTTATTGATTTAATAGTAGATCTACAAGCTCACAATGCATGCGATGCGTTGTTATAGCTCGTATAGATCTGCCATTTTCACAATCTTTTAAGTGGTCACTTTTATTGCCCTGCCCTTTTCTTCTGCTTCATTTCTCTCTAAAATGACACGTCCGTTGTTTCTCTCAAACCCATCGGTTTTATTTTTTACTTTGAAAACACTTAATTGAATTTAGCAAAGGAGCAGCTGAACACCGGGAACACAGTGAAAAACATATTGCCGTGATAAAAATATATGGACCCGCACGCACGCATGAACGCAAAGACACGCAAACACACAAAGACTTACAAGAAATGCAGTAGATTAAAAGTCAGCGTTCGTGTATAGCACACGGCGATGCTTGCCCGGTGGATCCGTGTTTCCCTGCTGTGTAAATGTCACCCTGACCTTTGTACAGGAAAACATCCAAATTGGGAGGCTCAGAAGTCGGTGAATTCGCCGTGTGTTCTCACAGCGAAGCCTCGAGGCCGAATACAAAGAGCGTACACACACTGTGTAGGACACAGCTGCGTCTGCCTCGCGCAATGCTACCTTTCTAGCTGAGCGGATGACAATGGATATAGACAATGTCTTGTTATTGTCTATATCCAATTCCCATTCAATTCAAAGGGCCGCTGTTACAATGGGAAACATACTGTACCGTACTTTGTTTGTTAAAGCACAATTACTGATGCAGTGCCGTGATTTTGTTTTCCCCACCCTAAAACATGACCATCGGGTATTATTAGTACTAGTCCTTACCCGTTCTGAATATATGAACAGCAAATGATGTTCAGTGTGGGTAATGTGATAGGGGGGGGTCGGTTGTTTACAGATGGTGTTGTGAAGTTGGGTTGGGCACAAAAGTAGGCTAATTAAACGTAAGTTTAATAAGGAAATGCTGTAGTACAATCATAAGTACACCATTGATGTGTGATGTAAATTTGGTGGTGATATTCTGTCTATAAATGGAAGTTATTGAATATTTGCGTTCACGTTAACATGCCCCCGTCAGAACTGTCTTTCAGGTGCCTGTGCCACGCAACCCGCGCGTTGGCTGCGATGCTTCCCAAAGAAGTTATGTCGACTGACGCAAGAGTAGCTAGTAGTATCTGGGTCCAAGTTGTTTTCCCCGTGTGGGTCTGTTGCGCAGAGAAATGTGTCCCAGTATTAATCTGTGTCTGTCCTAACATGCATTTCACTGGTGGTGACACGTGATTAGCGGGGAGATGTTAATCTGTGGTGGCACCGGTCCACAACACACAACAGTGTCGGCGTTTGTTACACAATGTGTGGGGATTTTGTCATGCCTGCGGTCCTGAGTGGAATACGCTTTGCAGTTAATGTACACGGGTAGTGCGTGCGTGAAGTAAATTGTGAGGTAACTTGTTCGATACACAGGCATGCAAGCAATGAAGCAACATGAGACGGAATGCTTACCTGTTGCACACACACACACACACACACACAAATCCAGCCAGGCAAGGGCAGAAGGTTCCTATTATAACGACAGTCCCTGATTAGGTGCAGGAAAGATGAGATCTGTAACTGCGGGCGAAACAACTGAAGTTACGCAGAAAACTGTGTCCCAGTATTAATCAGTGACGGTCCCAAAATGCAATTCACTTGGAGTTTTGCCGCCCTGTGGCTGCGGGGGGTACTGCACCCGGGTGCGTTTTTAATTCACTAATAAATTAATTAATAATCATTAATGTGTCAAATCGAAAAAAGGGCTCCGTTACGCCCTCCATATTCATATGGTCAATGCCTGTGTGAAAAGTGGGAGCGATTGGTGCAGGCAATGAGGAGATAATGAGGAGATTAAATGCGGTCGGACACACACACATTCACTCACACACACACACACACACACACACATTCGGTCAATTATAGTATGATATAAGGAGGAAGAACTTTTTCAAAAAAAGGTGTACGGTATTTGTTAAAATACGCCTGGTGGGGTGGTGATCCACCTGAACTGAAGCTGCAACCACAGCTGTGGGCGTATGAAAAAGGGGGAGGGGTTAGGGAAGTGGATGATATTGTGATGTCACTGTATCACTGCTTTTTTTTACAAAGGGAAGACATCACATCATTGCACAAAACAACCACACCAAGGGGTCTAATGAACTACTGTCACCTCATAAACACATGAAGAAGTGGAAAAAACACAAAGATCACAGCACACAGCACCATCTTTAAAGATTATAGTTCTATAGAAACGTGGAGACATCTGTGTAACATTGCAACTTTGCAATGAGATATTCCAGGTAAAAAACACGTACTTACTAGAAATTGTGTTGAAAATACATACACATACAGTAACAAACAAAAACATTAGTATAAAAACAAAAAGCTATATTTTAAAGGTATTTTTACGTGTATTTAATTTTAAAGTCAACATCTCTAAACACTAATTTACGAGATACAATACAACCTCGAGCTGCCTTCCAAAATATCCTCCTGTCCTTTAGGACCTTGCAAGCATACATTTGTGAGCGGTACTTACCGTATAAACAAACGCTGTACTGTGCTGCCAAAAAGAATACCAATTATTAATGTTAGACAGTATAACTTTAAAGTTAAAAGCTCTGTTTATTTTCAGTACAGTCTACTGTACGGAGATACTGCTCTCTCTCTCTCTCTCTCTCTCTCTCTCTCGGTGTCACAGGGTTGAAGTGCATTTCTGGAACATGTTATGGTCTACAGTGGCTGTACTCTCACACACGGCTGCTTCAACACTCGCCTCTGATTAGCTTAACCTTCGCTTTTACATTCGTACTTTCACTTTCTCTCCAGGTGTCTGATCGTCATCATCGTCATTGCATGGCCTGAGGACATACAGTATAATGCACAAACACACATACAGTATAGCCTCTAGCTAGGCTGTTGGCTTACATGGCAAAATCCTGAGTGTTCGTTTAACTCTGATATTATCTTGTACGGACAAGATAATATCTTCTATGGACGAGATAATATCTTGTACGGACGAGATATTATCTTGTACGGACGAGACAATATCTTGTACGGACGAGATATTATCTTGTACGGACGAGATATTATCCTGTACGGACAAGATAATTAATATCTTGTACGGACGAGACAATATCTTGTACGGACGATATATTATCTTGTACGGACGAGATATTATCCTGTACGGACAAGATAATTAATATCTTGTACGGACGAGACAATATCTTGTACGGACGAGATATTATCTTCTACGGACAAGATCAAATATATTTTGAATGCATGACCATGACCATTATTATTCAAACAATCTAATTGTTTGAATAATAAGAAGAAGAATATTCACCAATCAGCCAAAAAGGCTATACAATAAAGCAGCAATCTCTCTTGACCTTTAAATGAAACATTTTCATTTTTTGAGTAATATACTGTAATATGTGCTATTTTTTTCTTTTTACAAACTAATATGTTATTATTGTTTTGGCAGAGTATAGTACCTTACTTTACTTGTAATATTACAGTAAAATATGTTCTAGTAACTTGTAGAGAGGAGTAGAGAGACGGGCAGCAGGCAACAGACATTTCTCCACCCAAAGTAAATGTGTGTGTACCCCCCCCCCCCCCCCACACACACACACACACACACACTCACACACACCGTCTCTTGGCCTGGCAAAAGAGCTCACCGCACGACAGGGTAAAATGAGTCCCTGGCTAATGATCTCTGGCGCCTTGTTTGTAAACGACTTCAAGGTTTTTAGGGGTAAATAATATGCCGTGACGTTGCGGAATCTGTGCTTTTTTTTTTACACCTGCAAAAGCTCAGAATTCGCACTTCCTCCGAGTCCGAGACAGCTTTTCTGTGGCGTCGTACAGAATGTACTGTATATGCACGCTCCACTCCGCCCCCTTCCCCCAACAGCAACGACGGGGGGGGGGGGTCAACGGTTTGACTCCATTAAACGCTTTACCCGCATTTTAATCAAATATTCTACGCTGCCGAGATTGTTTTATTACCTTTGCAGCGTACGCCGAAGAATTGTGCTTTTGATCCGTGAAAATCCGCCAGTAAACGCTGCCCACATTTGTCATTGAGCCGACAAAAAAGCCACTTCCTTGATCCGAGTCACAGACAAAAGTATTCCATAGCGGTGATCACGACGACAGACCGGGCAGCGCACGGCTACTTCCTCCGGCAGATTCACCATTGTAAACAACGGGACTCACTTTTTGCGATGAAGTCATCAAAACGCATCTCATATCCCATTCTGTCCGGTGGATTGCCCGTTTGACTTAAAACTGATTAAAAACGTGGATTAAGCAATGAAAACATAACTCGGGGCAACTCGCGAATCGCAGGGAAAGTGTTCTACGATCCATTAACTCGGGCAACTCGTGAATAGAATTGTTAAACATTGTCAGGTGTTTAATTGCTCAAGGGCACTTCCGACACACACACACAGATCCAGAGATTGCAATCTGCAATTTCTCCGTTATACGGCATACCGCGAGGGACTGCATCGGGGCCTCTGCAGCAGTCTGACATTAAGCCATTGAGTGAGCACGTAATAAAAACGAATAAAAAAAACCCAGCCATATTGCAGCCTTTTTACCAGGCGGTATTGCCTTCTTTCATCTGGCGCTATCAATATGAATTCAATCTTTTTGTTCAGCCTTAATTTAATCGCTCTCTCTCTCCCACTTCATGCATCACTCACTCAGTCTCTCACCCAGGCCCCCACGCCGCAAAGCACTGCACACGCACGCGCGCGCACGCACGCGCGTACGCACGCACGCGCGTACGCACGCACGCGCGTACGCACGCACGCACGCACGCACGCACGCACGCACACACGCGCTCACGCATGCACCCACGCATGCAAACTCCACGTCTCTCCACGGGGCTCACTTGCTCCCTGTTTTCTTAGAAGTGTTGCCTCTTCCTTTCTGTGTTCCCAGAATCCTGCGCTGCTGTTCATGAAAGAAAAATGAACAACAACCCCACCAAAGCCCCTCGTCCTTGTCAGCCAGAGAAACATAGAGAAAGATGGAACACGTTATTACAGATTAAGATGCTAACTGTTCTAGCCACTGGGCCCATACACTATACTGCGCTCTCTCCGCCTATTATTGGCTTTTAATTGTCTGCATGCTTTTCTGTTTTCTGTTTATTTAATGGCTATATTTTAACATCTGGCCTGGGGCCCTGTACCGTTGGAAATTAGTCGTTTGGCTAACACCGCCGCATTGATGTTGATTAATGTGCACTGTCTCTGTGAAAAGAATGCAAAATAAAAATGAAAGGATGGAGAATGAGAGAGAGAGAGAGAGAGAGAAAGAGAGAGAGAGAGATAGAGAGACTGAGAAAAAAGAGTGAAAGACATTGGAACAGAGAATATCTAGCGGCTGTGTGCGTGTGCTTGTGCGTGCGTGCGCATATCTCTCTTTCTCTGTGACTGTCTGTCTCTCGCCCTCTCTCTCTCTCTTGCCCCCCTCCCCTCTCTCTCTCTCTCTCTCTCTCTCTCTCTCCACCACATGCCAAGCCAGGGCAGTGCTGGACGCTAATTACTTATTTGATTGCAGATATGCGGCAGGGTAGTGGGGCTAATTAGGTTAGTGCCCCGTTAAAATGAAATGTCTTCATCCAAGTCTGCTACCCAACCTCCTCACGGCTGACACAGCCCTGGGTCCCAGCTGCTCCTCTGATTGGACCAGACAGCTGGCTAACCACTTACTAGCTAAAACTGACCTCGGTTGCAACTGTACTTGGTCTGCTGTTGAGATCTGCCCCCCCCCCCCCCCCCCCCCCCAGAATAGGGATGCTGGGGTTCAAATACAGTACCTAAAGCGGTTAACACAGAGACACAGACACGGACGTAACAGACATGCCAGCAGGCACAGACAGACACAGACACGCAGGCATACATACAGGCATACTGCCGCGTCGACAGACTCCCATTCCGGCAGGAAAATGGCCTGACAGGTAAACGGGGGCAACATGGCGATGAAGCCAGCCAGCCAGCCAGCCAGGTAGACAGACAGACAGGCAGGCAGGCAGGCAGGCAGGCAGGCAGGCAGGCAGACACAGAGAGAGAGGCCAAGCAGAAGAAAAGCAGGTTATCAGGCAGATGGATGGACAGACAGACAGCGGGGTTGAGCTGGCCTCAGACAGCCCTAATTATCCCAATGACCTTTCCAGCAGTCTTTTTGAGAGCAGGCGGAGAAGGAAAGCAGGAGACCGGTGGGGGGGCACCGGGTGGCTCCGATAATAGCAAGGCGAGCTTGTCAGGGACTTGTTAAAAGCCAAGCGGCATCGAGCACACACACACACACACACAGAGACATGGAGCACACACAGAGACACACAGAGACACACAGAGACATCGAGCACACACAGAGACATGCAGAGACAGAGACATGGAGCACACACAGAGACACACAGAGACAGAGACATGGAGCACACACAGAGACACACAGAGACATGGAGCACACACAGAGACACACAGAGACATGGAGCACACACAGAGACACACAGAGACATGGAGCACACACAGAGACACACAGAGACATGGAGCACACACAGAGACACACAGAGACATGGAGCACACACAGAGACACACAGAGACATGGAGCACACACAGAGACACACAGAGACATGGAGCACACACAGAGACACACAGAGACATCGAGCACACACAGAGACACACAGAGACACACAGAGACACACAGAGACATCGAGCACACACAGAGACACACAGAGACATGGAGCACACACAGAGACACACAGAGACACACAGAGACATGGAGCACACACAGAGACACACAGAGACACACAGAGACATGGAGCACACACAGAGACACACAGAGACACACAGAGACACACAGAGACATGGAGCACACACAGAGACACACAGAGACACACAGAGACACACAGAGACATGGAGCACACACAGAGACACACAGAGACAGAGACATGGAGCACACACAGAGACACACAGAGACAGAGGCATGGAGCACACACAGAGACAGATGTGGATATGTGCTGTCCTCTCTTTGTTAAAAGCCAAGCGGCATGGAGCACACACAGAGACAGATGTGGATATGTGCTGTCCTCTCTTTGTTAAAAGCCAAGCGGCATGGAGCACACACAGAGACAGATGTGGATATGTGCTGTCCTCTAAAGCCAAGCGGCATGGAGCACACACAGAGACAGATGTGGATATGTGCTGTCCTCTCTTTGTTAAAAGCCAAGCGGCATGGAGCACACACAGAGACAGATGTGGATATGTGCTGTCCTCTAAAGCCAAGCGGCATGGAGCACACACAGAGACAGATGTGGATATGTGCTGTCCTCTCTTTGTTAAAAGCCAAGCGGCATGGAGCACACACAGAGACAGATGTGGATATGTGCTGTCCTCTAAAGCCAAGCGGCATGGAGCACACACAGAGACAGATGTGGATATGTGCTGTCCTCTAAAGCCAAGCGGCATGGAGCACACACAGAGACAGATGTGGATATGTGCTGTCCTCTCTTTGCTCAGGGCTTTGCACAGCGTAGCCCATCCTTATGGGCATCCATTACCCCCCCATGTTTATTTTATTTTATAAAACATTTATAACCTTTCAGTTCTGGCCGGGGCGGGGTTGTCTCACTACCACAGGGGTGTGTATTATATCACCACCACACCGTGACCCTGTGTACACTGTGCCCCAATGCAGATTTCATATTCTGAACACGCACGTCTTGGTTTTACATTCCTCCTCGGTTCATTACTCGTCTTCAGACTTCTCTCCCTGGAGGAGTTTGTGAATCAAAGAACTGCGGAGGCTGGATTCATTTTTGTTTTAAGGCCTCAGCAGAGCCATCAAAATGGCTTAGTCTCTGCTGATTGGCCCACGTCGACTCGGCCTTTTGTCAGTCTCATATACAGTGTTGCCACGTCTGGTTATTATAAGCGATGTATTATTATTTCTTGCTGTAAAGTCTCTTTTAAATAACAAAAAGTTAAAGTTTTTGGTTTTGGCTTTTGGTTTTGGTTTAATTCAGTGGTTCTTAAACATTTTCTTGTCAGGTACCCCTCAAATGTATCAGTATTTTTTACTAGTTTTCCTCATGCTAAATCTAGCAACACTGGTCTCATGATGGTAAGAGGAATGTTCAGGCCTATTCATAGTCCAGGTTTCGGTGCAGAGGTTGACCACCGAAAACTACAACATGAGGTCATACTGCGGTGTTCACCGCTTCACACAGCACATCTAAAACTACAACATGAGGTCATGCTGCGGTGTTCACCGCTTCACACAGCTCATCTAAAACTACAACATGAGGTCATACTGCGGTGTTCACCGCTTCACACAGCACATCTAAAACTACAACATGAGGTCATGCTGCGGTGTTCACCGCTTCACACAGCTCATCTAAAACTACAACATGAGGTCATGCTGCGGTGTTCACCGCTTCACACAGCTCATCTCTCTGTTTGTGATGGCCGTTAGCCCCTCCATGACCAGTTTTGAGTGAGAACACAAACATTGTTTTGCTACTGTTTCCTATGATGACTATATAGTTTTGAGTGTTTGTGCACATTAGGCCAGTGTAAACACAAACATTGTTTTGCTACTGTTTCCTATGATGACTATATAGTTTTGAGTGTTTGTGCACATTAGGCCAGTGTAAACACAAACATTGATGACAAAAGTGAGGATGCAAATTGTGATTTGGCCGGAATGAGATGATGTATGATAATGAGAAGAGCGCCCCTCACTTCACATGGGTGTGATTTTTCCCCCACTAGGTGGTCACCCCTTCACCGGAAGCTGAACTATGAATAGGCCTCATGGTGACGGACATACTGTATAACTGTGATATGACAGTGACGCTCGATACGATCAGATAAAGCTTTATTGATCCCTGGGGGGGAGATTCAGGTGTCGCGACAGCAGCAGCAGTCACAGTGGAAGACGGGACCAGGGGAAAATAAAAATACAGATCAAATCAAATAGTTCTATAGCTTAAGAGATTGTTGAGTATTTAATGCATATGTTTTTTATCGCTCTGTCAATTTATCACTAAATTTATCAGTCGATCTTGTGATTTTTAAAAATTATATATTTTTTTGTGCGTGCGTGTGTGCGTGCGTGTGTGCGTGCCTGTGTACTCGGCAATCCAGCTCAACAAGACACAATAGCATCTGTCTGCTTCATCGTCAACAAGGCTCATTTCAGTCAGCTGTTTTATCTTATTTTAATACCTATACTGTATATTACATCTCGCACGGGAACGTGGACACATTGCTGAGGGCTGGAATCGTACCTGGGACCACCGGAGCTATAGGCGGGCTCACTGTGAGTGGACTTTATGTAGTCATATAGAGTTACAGTATGGCACTTGTATACATATCACATATCAACTCTGGCATATACTGTAGTGAGCCATTCTGGACAGTCCCCATTGTTTTCATTGGCCATGACTGTCCTCCATTTGGCTGGGCGGTGTCTGTTTACATGTATCTATAGCTAGCTATAGCCCGCTGACGTGTGCAATTGGGTGATAAACTATATATCAGTCCATGACGACTTGCCGACTCAGACGGCTCGCTTGTCGATGTGCGAGGCCATCGCCATCGCCTGCTTGCCTAACAGCTTGCTCTCGACGTGAAACCTAGCGGTTCCCCAAATGATGAGAGCACTTTTTGGAAGATATCACAGTTGTTTTGGCGTGTCGGCTTCATGGTGTGTGTGTGCAGAGAGAGAAAACAACAACTAGATACTGTAATGTCTGCGTGGTATGAACGCTGGATGCTTGAGATGCCACAGTTGTGTATGTGTATAGTAGAAGTGAAGGTTTAGTCAAAGCCCGGGTGTTCACAATTTGACGTGGCCCCGGATTTCTTATCGACATATCCCCCCCTGGCCATAAACACCACTCACTTCCCCACGGCTGTATGATTCCATTAAGCCCTCCCTTTACCCGATTTCAATCACCTGTGATTTGATTGCAAGTGCCTGCCATTTAAATGCGTTGGCGCTTGTTATATATTTGATTCCAATATGGCCTGTTATTATCATGACTTTCATGTGCTCTCCTGCTTCTTGGCCGGAGGGTCGAGCTTGGAAACTGTCCACAGCCGCCCTCGGTTTCCGGACTTTTCTTCTTCATGCACTCAACTAGGCTTCCGACCGTCGGAGAGGGAGGAACAGACACACTCCATTAGAGGACTCCATTTTGATTATATCACATCCCCCTTGTGTGGGAAAAAAAAAAGAAGAAAAGAAAAATGTTTTCTCAAGCTTCAAAGCATGCAGCACATCCTTCCTCCTTCTGGGCTGTGTAAGTGAGCAGACCTCTGTGTTATGCTATTTAATATAGGGGGCTGTGTGTGTGTGTGTGTGTGTGTGTGTGTGTGTGTGTGTGTGTGTGTGTGCGCGTGTGTGTGTGCACGTGTGTGCGTGTGCTCGCGTGTGCATTTGCGCGGCCATGTGCGTGCGTGCGTTGTTTTTCTAATGTACATAATACAAATCATGTTTCAACCCGCAGAGACGGGGCCATCTGTAGGATTTTAGAAGCACTGAGGTCAGAGGTTAGAAGCACTGAGGTCAGAGGTTCCAAGACTGTAGTATAAATCTATCTTTGAAAACAACATTAAGGACTCATCCCAGTCCCCATTGCTCTGTAAACAGAATGTTTCGAATGTCCAAGTACAGATTATGTGCCATGTGAGAACATCATGCTATTGGCACAAGACAGTGGATTGTCAGTAAATTGTCAGAACATTGTCAGCGAGAAAGGAAGGCATTTGTTTGTTTTTCTCCCACGGTTTTGTAACCCGTTTTTCACCCCTGTGTCAATTATCTAATGTGATCCTGGGCTCTACACACCCTCCGCCAACCTAGTCCCCATATATGGGGGACAAGGGGAGAGCAACGGACTTGAACTCATGCTTCCTTCATGCCTGAGTGTCCAAGTTGCTCCTTTACACCTGACAGGGGGGAGTTTCCCTGGTTGGACGTAGCGCGTGGAAGGAACCAGTTCCTTTCCCCTCCATCAGGCGCCCCGGCTGGCCAGGGGGAGGCCGTTTAGAGACCAGGATTACTGCATGTTTTTGTGGGGGTACCTACCCTAGGGGACACGGGGAGAACATGCAAACTCCACACAGAAAGGCCCTTTCGCCAACCCCGCCTTCGGGTATGGGCTCTGATAACGCAGAGGAGGAAACACGCCGCCAGCGCCCACAGCGTCCCGAGCGGGAATCAAACCCAGGACCTTCTAGCTGTGAGGCGACGGCACTACCGACTGCGCCACTGGGGGAGGCAGGAAGGCATTTGTTAAGGTGTTGTTATGCTATTCAGATTGTTTTCTTAAAATGAAAAAGAAGTGTCAAAAAGGGACACAAGAAGAAGAATTATATAGCAAGGCAGTGAAAAGAACGTTGGGAAAACAGGTATTTCCAGGAATAATGCAGGACAAGTACAGGAAAGCCTGAAGTGTTGGAATGGCACACCTGTACATCTCCACCAGTCAGGAATGGATATTTTATAGTTTAGAACTGTGTCAATAACAGCATGTGGCACAATACATATATAACCCATTTTATACGGGAACCCATTTGGTGTTAGCGCATTATGTTATGCTTTAACTATTGAAAAATAGTTTCAATACCGTGCTTATGGAAGGGAAAAAGGACAGATGGGAGCAGTGTGTGGGAGCTTATGAGTGCTCATGGAAGTGCTCGTTATATTTCACCTGAGTGAGCCAAACACTGTTTTTATTTCCTCCACAACACAAACACACCTACACCGTGACCTCGTCCCACCACATTATGCAACACTGAAAAGAAAACGGCGTGTGTGTGTGTGTGTGTGTGTGTGTGTGTGTGTGTGTGTGTGTGTGCGTGTGTGCGTGTGCGTGCGTGCGTGCGTGTGTGTGTGTGTGTGTGTGTGTGTGTATAGCAGCTGGGCATGTTATTAGCTGCCTATTGGTTGTATTGCTGTATCCGCCCCGAATGATCAAACCTCCAGTGGAGCTGGCGTTCAGCCGAGTGGAGGCAGGCAGTAATATAGTACAGTCCACCTCCAATAGGAGCCGGGACTCCTATACGGCTTCCTTCCTGTTCATTAGCCTGCTAATCTCTCTCTCTCGCCACAGCACAGCCGCTCCATTACAACGCCCCACAGTCCACACATAAGGCACAGTGCAACACATGTATATGTATAGTGCAGAATCAACTCTTCCAAGGTGCTACACACAAAGTCAAAAGGCCCCATGCACACACGCGCGCTACGCGTCTGTGTTGTGCCTCTCACCGGGGCAGACGCCTATTTGTCAAATAATAAAAGTCCATGAAGCGCGACGTGTCTGACGGCCCCCGTTAGCACTGTGTTCTACACGTTGTTCATCCATCCTATCCCAAGCTGTGCACTGCAGAACGTATATAGGAGTGTCCCCGTTTGAGCGTTCTAGGTGAACATTTTCGGAAATGTTTGAAGACTTTCAGAACTCTTCAAAATCTTCTGTTTTAAACTGTGTAGGAGGCTCTGTACCAGGGTTTTAAACTGTGTAGGAGGCTCTGTACCAGGCTGTGTACTTATATAAGGAGGCTCTGTACCAGGGTTGCCCAGAAGGTATAGATCGCGATCTACCAGTAGATCACAAAGGCTTTGCAGGTAGACCACATGACATGGCCCAAAATATATATCATTAAAAATAACTACTTGAATTAAGGTGACTGATTGATTAACAGAGCCTTTCAGCTCAAACACACAATACAAATGCAATACAAATACAAAGTCATATACAAATAACTACGAATTCCATTCCATTTATTTCCCCATTCCAAGTGTGTTTGTCTCATAGTATGTAACGCCAGTGCTGTTGTTTTCAGCAATGTACTGTACATTACATTTGTAGAAAATAAAGTGAATCCCATGCCCCGTGTTGGTGGTGGTGGGACCACCAATATTAGTCAAAGCCTAGATAGCAGCCTGCTTAGCATAAATGGAAATCAGTGGTATAGAGAGTCTGACTTGAGGTGGCAAAATAGTAGCAGCAGGGGGTACAGCTCAGTAGACCAGTTTGTGCAACAAGGGAAGGTAAAAGGTATATAAATCCATATCGGGTATACGGTAAAAAACCACACAAAGTAAAAATCTGCATGAGGACGTGTGAACATAATCTATACGTGAGAGCCTGCTGTTAGCTTCCTAACGAGTATGAGCCGGCCTCATTATAGCTTCTGTCACCCTTTGGAATGAAGTAAACGAGGTGCAATCTGTGTCTGTGTGAATGTATCATTCTTAACCACGTGAGCCCCATAGCGTCCAGCTGTTCTGGGAATATCATAATAATAGGCCAACACAATTGCCGAAAGCGGCAGATCAACAAGCTCACGTGCAGCCCACGGTCAATTGAAGTTTAAAGGGGTTTTGACGGTTACACGTGTCTGATTCTGTGTTTGATCTCACTGTCATGCATTCACTGGAGAAATGGCTGACAGCTATAACTGTTTATTAGCTTTTCACACAATCCTTTTCTTCCTGCTCCGAGCAGCACTTAGAAATGGATACTTTTTGTCAAAGGAAGTCTTTAATGTATAGCCTTGCATGGCAGCCGAGGTCCTGTCTGTGTCTGGGGGAGCTTCTCTTCTCTTCTGTTCTGTTCAGTTCTCTTCTGTTCAAACTCCGTGTGTGTGTGTGCGTGTGTGTGTGTGTGCGTGTGTGCGTGTGTGTGTGTGTGTGTGTGTGTGTGTGTGTGTGTGCGTGTGTGTGTGTGTGTGTGTGTGTGTTTTCAAACCCACAGCCGTTTACAACTCATTGATCTGTGTGTGTGTGTCTAAAAAGCAGATATGCGCACTTGAGCAAGGCATCGTTCTCCCACTCTCTTGCACGCACACACGCACGCATGGCGCACGCACGCACACACGCGCGGTACACATGCACAAACATTTGCAGTGCACGCACGGTTCCCTATACTGTGTGTTGTGTGTCCCTGAGGTTAGGCTGCATGCCTCAAGGTCCTAGTTCTGGCCTATTTGCGCACGCACACACGCGCACACACGCACGCACACACACACACACACACACACACACACACACACACACACACACACACACACACACACACACACACACACACACACACACACACACACACACACACACACTGCAGGTTTTGAATTGCCAGCAACATACTGTATACATCATGAAATGATGGGAGCTTCTAAAGATAGCAGTGTGCATGCATGAGAGGGCCTGTGTGCGTGCGTGTGTGTGTGTGTGTGTGTGTGTGTGTGTGTGTGTGTGTGTGTGTGTGTGTGTGTGGCGTGCGTGCGTGTCTCAAGGGGTCAGAGGTGAATGAGCAGGGGACACGGGATGGAAGCAGGACAACAACAAGGCAGTGTGATTAATGCAGCGTTTACACTGGGGGCGCTGTCATCCCCACGCCGTTAATCTGTCCCTCTCCTGATTTGCCGGGGCCTAATGTGAAATGAGGCGCGCAGCCGCCTCGTTTATCATCGGGGGGGGGGCGATGAAGAGGGACAACGCATGGGGGGGGGGGGGGGGGGGGGGAGGTTGGGCTCGGATCAGCGCACGGGGCCTCCTCAGAACGTCTGGGCCAGATACAGTGCCTGCCCGAAACGCTTGGAAAGGAAAGGGTATGTCCTCATTCCTCAATCAGTTAGAAGTTATAGAACACGTGGGTTTTTCAACCCTTTTCACATCGAGGTCCACTGTATGCGTCCATTTGAGCCTGCACGCACGGAAAACACTGTTTGGTGAGATTCAGCCCTCTCAGACGCAAAACTAAAAGAATTATGTTATCGTTTGACACACGATTCCATGCTGATCAAAATAACAATTATTCCACATTCTGTAATTGTGTAACTCCCCCCCCCCCCTCCCCCCTAAAGCCAGAGAGCAAGAAAGCTTCAAAGTAGTTCCTTAATGTGTGTGGTATATCAGCAGAAATGTACAAACGTGGACATGCTCGGCCGATAATGAATAATGAGGTGCAGAATTTCGACGTTCACGCTCAGATGTGCTTCATTTAATTGCGCTTCGCATCCAGTCAAGAGTTGCTGTAGCCATATTCACACTGGACAAGGCCCTCCTCCTCACAGGCACAGCTCCTTATCTCAGCAAATAAGTGAAGAGAAATGTTTGCGATGATGTTTGTGTGTATACCGATGTGCAGCTGTAATCCCTGTGTGTATAACGATGTGCAGCTGTAATCCCTGTGTGTATACTGATGTGCAGCTGTAATCCCTGTGTGTATAACGATGTGCAGCTGTAATCCCTGTGTGTATAACGATGTGCAGCTGTAATCCCTGTGTGTATACTGATGTGCAGCTGTAATCCCTGTGTGTATAACGATGTGCAGCTGTAATCCCTGTGTGTATAACGATGTGCAGCTGTAATCCCTGTGTGTATAGCGATGTGCAGCTGTAATCCCTGTGTGTATAACGATGTGCAGCTGTAATCCCTGTGTGTATAGCGATGTGCAGCTGTAATCCCTGTGTGTATAGCGATGTGCAGCTGTAATCCCTGTGTGTATAACGATGTGCAGCTGTAATCCCTGTGTGTATAACGATGTGCAGCTGTAATCCCTGTGTGTATACTGATGTGCAGCTGTAATCCCTGTGTGTATAACGATGTGCAGCTGTAATCCCTGTGTGTATAACGATGTGCAGCTGTAATCCCTGTGTGTATAGCGATGTGCAGCTGTAATCCCTGTGTGTATAACGATGTGCAGCTGTAATCCCTGGTGTATAGCGATGTGCAGCTGTAATCCCTGTGTGTATAGCGATGTGCAGCTGTAATCCCTGTGTGTATAACGATGTGCAGCTGTAATCCCTGTGTGTATAGCGATGTGCAGCTGTAATCCCTGTGTGTATAGCGATGTGCAGCTGTAATCCCTGTGTGTATAACGATGTGCAGCTGTAATCCCTGTGTGTATAGCGATGTGCAGCTGTAATCCCTGTGTGTATAGCGATGTGCAGCTGTAATCCCTGTGTGTATAACGATGTGCAGCTGTAATCCCTGTGCATCATTTGATACTATAGATATTGTCACTCTCTCGGGCAGAAACCTCTTATCTCCATATTTAAACTTTGATGTTTTTGTCGAGTGGTGCAACCACTCCAAGGAACAGCAAATGTCCCTGTTCACCTGTGTGTTGGTTCACCTATGTGTGACGTTAAGGAGCACCAGTATATGACCATGAGTACCAGTAGGGGCGCTGTTGTGCCAGAAACAGAGAGAGAGACAGTGCTGCACTGTTGCCTGCTAATGAGAGAGAGAGAGAGTTGCATCTGAAGTTCACACAGGTGTGATTTTTTAATTTTATTATTGACCCTATACCTCGTGACTAAATATCATAAGACCTTAGTCGACTAAATCAACTGCAGATTAGATCAAATGTGTGCCGAAAATAGCCGATCTATACGGCATGTGTGTGACACCAACACCCTTGGCGTGCGGCCATAAGCATAAGACATCTCTGAGTTTGTCACAGTTATAATAAGCGCAGTGTGCTGTATATGTGGCCCTCCTATGGTATAGCTCTGTTGTTATTCTGTCAGTCACAGCCACAGTGGCTCAGAACATCCCCATCTCTCTGGCACCCTTCATTATTTTGACCCCCAGGCTTGTAGTGGGGGGGGGGGGGGGAGCAGAGCAATAACTGTGAATGTGGGGAAGCAATAACTCCGCCGGGCTCTCCCTCATCAAATCAGAGGCGACTGATGCGGAATAATCAGCAATTGAAATCAGGGGGGAGGAGGAGGAGGACGAGAGAAAAAAAAGGCTGAACTGACAAAATGGGAAATGTCATCACGAGACGAGCAATAATAGAGGAATCAATGAGGTGCAATCGCGGGCTTTTCTCGGGGAAGCAATAAGCGGCGAAAGGGAAGAATTCCATCTGTGCCAGATTTCCGGAGAGAGAGAGAGAGAGAGAGAGAGAGAGCGGGGGGGAGATAAAGTGTGATAATCTCGTCCTGTCTCTGGATCCCAGTCATGTATTGTCCAACAGGGTCACCGGAACAGCTTGACATAAACTGGAAACGGAATGATCAAGAACGCCTACACACACAACAAGCCACAAACACCAGAACAAAGTATAAAGTTCCACGTATTATATATAGTTGGTTCATTGTTTTTATGAATAAAACACAATGACAGCGATAATTAAGTACCTATACTGCGAAGAGTTCATGTTTTGCCATTGGACTACTATTATGATGGTGACAGTTACACTGAAGTTGTATGCGGATCAATGCCATTTTTTCCAAGCAACGTTTCAATGCCTTATTTATGCTCCAGGGTATGATTGCCGATACATGTAAAGCTCATAAAGTGTTAAGATCTGTGTTTGTAGATCGGCCCATTTTCGGCACGTTACACTGCCGTATACAATAAAACGGCAATGGAGCTCTAAACGGTTCTGTCTTGTAATGAATCATTGGTCTGATCTGAGGTTTAAGGGTCGGCCATTAATCACTTTTCATCGGTTGCGGCGAACGCAGACGTTGGATATCCACTGGACAGATTATGAGGCACGGCTGCGTCCAATTTGTTTGGACGAGGGACGTCTTTAGCGGCGCTCACTGTGCCGCGGTGAAGACGTTGTAATGAAAGTTATGAAACGTCACATGACCTTGTTTATGGTCATGAATCATTATCATGAATGTCAAATTATTATCTCTGCCGGGCTGAAGGCAGGGCCCGAGATAGAGTGTGTGCGTGCGTGCGTGTGTGTGTGTGTGTGTGTGTGTGTGTGTGTGTGTGTGTGTGTGTGTGTGTGTGTGTGTGTGTGTGTGTGTGTGTGTGTGTGAGAGAGAGAGAGAAAGAGAGAGAGAGAGTGTGTGTGCGTGCATCCGTGCATGCGTGTGCACCTGTGCATGTATGTGTCCGGCTAATCTTGCAAAGTACCACACTAATCAGCATCAAATGTCTTGTGCGTGCTGCCAATATGTCAAATTCACGAATAGGTTTCAAATCATGGAGACACAGCTATAGGGTTCAGTAAAAGCCCATGTCTGATTAACACCAACACACTAAAGGTCCCACATGGGTGACCTATGACACAAGTGCATGCTCGCACACTGCAGAGACGGAGAGAGAGAGGAAGACGTTACCGCGTCACACAGATTAAGTATTGTTACTGGGCCGTACTGTACAGTACGTGCCACCTGGCAGAGTTTTGCAATCCATACTGAGCGCTCCTTTCTTGATATTTTTATTACTGCTATTATTTGCGTCATTAACAGGTGCTCCACGGAAGAGATTTGGTGTGCGGGCGTCTCCCCCGCTCGCATGTTGTTGACACCCTGTTCTCTTATACACACTCGTCTATGCAGCTGTGCTTGTTGCTAAAAATATTTTTATTTATTTATTGATAATGCAGATATTTACCACAATGAGTTACAGAATCATGATTTATTTTTTTATTTTTTTTAAACAAGACAAGACAAACTCAAAAAAGAAAAGACAAAAAACAGTAAAAACAAACCCCCCTCACCCACCCACCACCCCAACCCCAGAAAGGAAAACTGCACAGCTCTCATTACTCTGTATTGTACACAACACCTCTTGACAGCAACAACTCGGATAAATACATGAAAATAACAATATAAATAAAAACTCAAACTAAATCAACCCAGAGGAGATATTGAAGGTAGAACCTCAAAGAACCTGCCCCATATCTTTTAAAAAGTAGCAGGCCTTCTTCTTACATTGTACAGTATCTTTGCAGGGGTACAGTATGATGAAAGCTCATTCAGCCAGTTTCTCTGTGAAGGTGATTTTTCAGATTTCCAATTAACCAAGATGATTTTCTTCGCAGCTGTACTGGCGAGTAACACAAAGTATGCTTTGTTGAAATTTGTGTTGATCAATGTAACGTCACCCAGTAACCAAATTCTTGGATCATGTGGTATTTCAACCTCTATGATATCAGAGACAGTAGACAAGATGAACTTCCAATAATCAATTAAAAGTGGTCAGTTCCATAACATATGTAATAGGCAGCCTTCTGTTATCTTACATCTTTGGCACATAGGGGAAATGCTTCTATCAATCTTGTGTAACCTGAGCGGAGTAAAGTAAGTTCTGTGTGTTGTTAAATGTTAAAATGTTAAATTGCATCTGTCTATGTTTGGTGGAAACCAGAACCCTCTGAGCTCTCTCTAAAATTATCTCCCAATCCACATCATCATAGGTGCATCCCAAGTCTGTCGCCCATTTATGTTTAATGTTCAATGTGTGCTTGTTGCTAATTGACGTGGGAACGTGATAGAAGCGCGGATTCTCAACCTGTGGAGGCGGAGCCAACTGGCGGGCTGTGAGGACATTGCAAATGGGCAGAGCAACAATTGTCGGAACACTAAAAGATTCTAATGATAATCTAACATTAATATAAAGAATAAATAATCTAAAAATAATAATAATAAGTAGGCCGATAATTCGGCCTACTTAAAGTCTACGTATGTTAGTATGGTATATCAGCCCCAAAAGTCCAATATCAGCCAGTGTGTCAAAGCCAGTATACAAAGCAACATTTGCAGCAGTCATTTTAGGCTTACAGTATATATATGATGCCAAGCGTGTCCCTCAGTGAAGCTTAGGCCTTGTTAATGTTCATTTTCATCACTTCACTGAGCTGCATATAACATGATGCCGATTAAGTGCCCTCCTGTTGACATCACTCAGTGGACAAATCCAAACGAATTAACTCTCAGACTCTCAAATGAACGTGTGTTAAATCGTTTCGTTTTGGAGGATAAACAGTATATATATGTGAGATTATGTGCCTATAAGAATCCCTGCTAGTTTTCCACCGGCTCCCTTCAAGTCAGTGCCGAGACGTCTGTTAGAAGAAGGGCTGTTGAAGAAGAATCGTCATCAGTCATTGTGCTCTCTATAAGAGATGAGATTTAACCCATTCTGACCTGAGATCAGATTAGCGCGCCACCGAGTGGCGCGCTACGAGCTTGTAGATCTGCTATTTTTAAATAGCTAAAGCATAACGTAATGCTAACACCAAAAGGGGTTCATTTGTTCAAATACACTTCTCTCCATGAGTTTGATTACAGAAGCAAGCAACCAAGGAGGTGGGGTAGTGGGGGTGGTGGTCTATGGGACTGCAACGTCCTTATGCTTGACTGTATACAATAATATTTTCATGAGAATTTAATACATGGAAAAGAGTCAAAGACTGTAGGACTCCTATAAAGTTGCTCATTGATTCCATGCATCATGTGGCTCAACATTACCATTACATGGCTAGCAGCGCTCGCGCTTGCTTCCGACGTGAATTCAAGTTTGTGACTGGCATTACATTCTGTGTTATACAACAACACACTGAGGGGACAAATGATTATACACAGTCAAGTACTGTAATCACTCAAGCATTCACACGAGTACAAATAACGTAAAAGTAAATTGTGCGAAACGTACATGAACTAGTGTCGACAAATATTTGAGAATTATAGGCTTAATTAGTTAATTCGCGAGTATTTATCAGAAGTCACGTTAGTCTGCTATATTGCTGGGATGGCCAAGACCGAAAAATGATATTAATCTCTGGATATCCTGACCCACTGTAATTTATTATTATTATTACCATTGTCTGAAAATCAGACACAATTCAAATCCTGCACCTCTATGCGGCTGCTTCTCTCTCTCTCTCTCTCTCTGTCTCTCTCTGTCTCTCTCTCTCTCTCTCTCTGTCTCTCTCTCTCTCTCTCTCTCTCTCTCTCTCTCTCTCTCTCTCTCTCTCAAAAATACAATATTCCTATTTAAAATACAGCAGTGAGTCATCAGCGGAACAGAAAAAACAAATACTCCCAAGGACTGCTCAATGTTGACCCTATACAGGTAGAGGTGATGAATTGAACATTATTTTTTATCTTGGCGTTTGATAATAGCAAAGCCATTTCCTATACAACTGTCAGTCACATTGATTGTTTTCTTCTCCAAATTGTTTCGGCGATGACCCATTTTCTGTCTCCGAGTCGGCCACCCACGCTCGCACGCACGCACGCACGCACGCACGCACGCACGCACGCACGCACGCACGCACGCACGGCACGCACGGCACGCACGCACGCACGCACGCACGCACGCACGGCACGCACGCACGCACGCACGCACACACAGTAGTGCTCCTTTCCGGTAAACTCATCTAGTAAGATATTTCCTACCAGCCTTCCAAGCTATTCACCCCGTTTCCAAACACTATAAAGGGTGTTGACTGAGCCCACATGTTGTTTGTGTGGAGAGTGAACTTCAGCAGCTTTTATATAGGTCATAATCTTCTGTATTTAGGGGATTTCAGTGGCTTAAATACAGTGGAATTTTGCCCGTGTTGCAGAATACATAATGTAAGACACCCATATCTGTGCTCTAG
The DNA here is from genome assembly GCF_964188405.1 of Protomyctophum parallelum. Lineage (NCBI taxonomy): Eukaryota > Metazoa > Chordata > Actinopteri > Myctophiformes > Myctophidae > Protomyctophum > Protomyctophum parallelum. The sequence continues at coordinate 26,454,890 of NC_139703.1, read as the reverse complement.
TTGGCTGGCACATGTGTGTGTGTGTGTGTGTGTGTGTGTGTGTGTGTGTGTGTGTGTGTGTGTGTGTCACACACACACACACACACACGCACACGCACACGCACACACACGTCGCACACACAAAACTCTCCCTTCTGGATTTTCCTCGCATTTCATCCCATTTTATTTCATCTCCTCCGTTGTTGTGTTCTCCCTGGCCGTTATTACCCCCATTTAAAGATAATAATGACATCCATTATGTGCGCGGGGGACATAGACATGACAAGAAACATAATTAGCGCCACCTGAGCATTGAAATGTTCTGCATATATGTGCGTATATAGCGTCTGTGGCCATTTTGTTTCTCCAGCCGCGTGCCGCCCCATCCATTTTCCTTTACACCGCGGAGAGACAGCGGGAGAAGAGAGACAGAGTGGCGAGCGCGCGGCGCATATAGCCTCACTGTCTAAATGGCCTGTTCCCCTGCCAACTGAGCTGTGTGTGTGTGCAGGAGCGCTTAGGAAGTCATTATGCAAGGGGGGCCAGGTAATGGGAAGGCCTGGGAAAGTCAGGCTTATCTCCCACCTAGAGAGGCCCGAATACCATTAATTACCTGTTCTGTTCCCACTCTCTTCTCCCAGCTCTCTCTACTAACCCCCCCCACCCACACACACACACACACACCACACACACACACACATGCGCACGCGCACACGCACACACACACACGCACACGAGCACACACACACACACACACACACACACACACACACACACACACACACACGCCTACAGAGAGATTCACTCAAACTGAATTGAGGAGGCTTTTCTCAAGACCCCCCCACCGCAGCTCATCTGAGCTCATTTGCTCAAATGAGGGCTTTGGAGCGATAGAGGCAAATCTGGTTCTCATTGAAGTCAGGGGGAGGGGTTGGGGGCGTGTGTGTGTGTGTGTGTGTGGGGGGGGGGGGGGGGGTCTCTCACTTCAGATTAAGATGGAGTTTTCATCGCTTTCATCGAGGGGCGCTATAGCCCCAACGTCTGGGCTTTTCAGACTATAGCCAAAAGTCTGTGGACGTCATGTGGCAGCCAAATCTATACGGACTTGAATGTTTTGCTTTCAGCACTGACTGACGTCACTGTGGCAGCCACAGTGAGCAGCGCCTTCACTTCAGTGTGATTTTCTTTTTTTTTTATCCACAAGCATCTGAGTCATCCGACCTCGACCAGCCACTTCATAACCATATCGACCAGCCTCTCCACCTCTCTCTCTCTCTCTCTCTCTCTCCCTCCCTCCCTCCTCCTCCTCCTCCTCCTCCTCGTCACAGACTCACTCACTCACACACACAGCGAGTGAACTCTTTGTGCTCTTCGTGTCACGTGCCCCTCTCTAACACATTCAGGCCTGACGTCGAAATTTAAAAAAATAAAAAAAAGTTTTCTAATCATGACAATTTTCTGAAAGACTTGAGGCACATTTTAACGATTTTTCAAAAATAGCAGACCTATACAAGCTCGTAGCGCGCTATGGCGGTGGCACGCTATGAGCTTGTAGATCTGCTATTTTTAAATAGCAAAATTACGACATAATGTTTAAAACACCAAATGGGGTTGCCGCCCAGAATAGGCTAGATAGTGCAGCGTCCCCTCGGCTGCGGTCGATTCGTCAAACAGTTTGGCGTGTGTGTGTGTGTGTGTGTGTGTGTGTGTGGGAGAGGGGAGGGGAGGGAGAGGGGGGGGGGGGGGGGGGGGGGGGGCGTGGTGACGGAGAAACGACAGTCAAACGGAGAAAAGACGAGCTCATCTGGAGTCAGAGGAGGACAGTCAGTGAGTCATCGCTTGCATATTTCAACCACGGCGGCGAGACGGCTGTCTGTCTATATCAGAAATCGGATGATAAATCAAAATCATCGTACGGGAGGCTCTGCAAGGGGGTGGGGGTGGGAGGGAGGGGCAGCGGGGGGGAAGGGGGGGGGGGGGGCTCACTTGCCCAAAACCTATAACCAAACTCTAACTAACTCTGCCAAATAGATCTTGGTTGGCCAGCGTTTGACTGTGGGAGGTCCACATGCGCTTCAGTGTTTGTTTATGTCTGTTCTGTTCATCATGTCATGCTTTAGCTATTGAAAAATAGCAGACCTACAAGCTCATAGCGCGCCACCGAGTGGTGCGCTATGAGCTTGTAGGTCTGCTATTTTTGAAAAGTCGAAGAACGATCGACTGACACAGAAACATAGCTTTTCAGAGAACTGTCAGGATGTGTAGAAGACATTTTTTTTAATCTGATCTCAGGTCAGAATGGGTTAAAAGCAACATGGAAGATATTAAGTGAGTCTTCCGTGATAGGCTGTATATACACTGTGGCCTCACCTCTTCCTCCTTGCAGGGGGGGGGGGGGGGCCTGGGCTGCTTTCATGTGCCACGTTGGACTCCCTCCCTCCATCCACACACAGACCCATGGCTGAGGCCAGTCAAAGCCCATGTTGTCGCCGCTCTCGAGTAGAAACCGTTTTTTTTTTGAGGGGCGCTATATAGCCCCTCCTATAGTATGCACAGCTTTGTGTATTTGTTTGTACCACACAAGTAATGTGAGGATTTGATTGGCTGTGCACGGAATGTGATGATGTATACGATGATAAGAGCACCCCTCACTTCACACAAGTGTGGTTTTTATTTGTCGTGAAAGATACTGTAAGTGGTTAAAGTGCGTGCATGCGTGCGTCCGTGACCGTGTTGTGCTTGTGTGTGTGTGTGTGTGTTTGTGTATGTGCGTGTGCCTGAAAAGTATTAACAGTAGCTTGTGACTAAATAAATCTACATTTGGATCCATTAGAACACTGGTTATTATTTTTCCCCTATATTTCCTGACAAGTGACCGCTTTGGACAAGCTTTCCATCCAACGGAGACAATATGCAAATATAGCTCCTCCCTCCTGCCTGTGAAGCCATAGTGCTACTGCTCTACGGCATACTGACAGTATCATCTGCTCAATTTACAATTTAGGCATTTAGCAGACGCTCTCAATGCAGAGCGACTGAGCAAGAACAACACATCGAGTAAGCAAGAGTTAACCTCAAATGCATCAAATGCAACGAGAGCTGAGGTGTGTGCCATCCCACTTCCAGTATAACACAATCTGAAACTGGCCTCATGACCTTTGTCGTGACCTTACCTTACCTTTAACTCACCCTTTAAAGGACCACACCGCAGGTCTGGTATGTTTTGCCCTCTATCGACTCACGTTTGTTTGATTTTCGGGTCAGGAAGCCATTCATTGTTAATTTCAGTGACTTACTTGACCTCTTTACCCCGTCGAGGGGCATAAGGTGTCCACCAGAGCTCTCCATCTCACTCTCTTCTGGGTCTGCGCTTTTGCTTCCTGCCAGCTCATTCCAATGTCCTTTAGGTCCTGGAGAGTGGAACGTCTCCAGGTGTTTCTTGCAGTGGCGTGCACAGACATTTAGAGGGGCAGGTGCTCAAGTGAAAAAAAGGGCACCTTGTGCAGCGCATTTTGGGGCGGGAACCAGCGACGTAGAGTCTGTGGGGGCCACGGGGCCATGGCCCCCATGAAGAATCCTAGGGCCCCTTTCGGCCCCCATGAAGATTTTCGTGGACATTTTACATTTACATTACATATTTTCTGGGAATTCCGAACATTTTGGACCTCTCCGCCGGCAATCTGAGAATCCCATCGTCAAATATTCGGGAAAACAGCGCCTCCCCTGTTGTTCCTCAGGCAACAGTCTGTCTTGAGAGACACCGGCCGTCCAAGATGTGTTAAAAAGTGCTAATCGGGTTTCTTTTGTAGTTGTTCTTGAGGCGTGACATAAAGGGCGCGTTCGGAAATACCACACCGGAGCACACTCGCCTATTAGTTTGCGTTGCACAGTGGGCTCAGTGCGCTATTTCCGAACTCGGCCGCGACAGTCCCCCCCCAACGCAATTCTGTTGCCTACCCAAAGGTAAAACGCACCCGCCGCCTATGATCTCTCCCTCTCTCTCTCTCCCTCCGTATCTCTCTATATCCCCCTCTCTCATAATAATAATAATATAGTCCTGAAAGTCCTCACCTTGGCTTGGACATTGGCCTATAGAAGCTGCTTTAAAAGTACCAGCGAAAACAACTTATTTTTTTCCGTGCTGCGGCGGGGGGGGGGGGGGGGGGGGGGTGCGGGGAGGCGGGGCTGCGGGGGGGGGGCGGGCCCCCTTGAGGATTGATCAAACTTGAGGATTGATCAAACTCTTCGGCTCTGGCGGGAACCCATTTTGGTGCTTTAGCTATTGAAAAATAGCAGATCTACAAGCTCATAGCGCGCCACCGAGTGGCGCGCTACGAGCTTGTAGGTCTGCTATTTTTCCTTAATCGAAGAACCACTGACATAGAAACATAGCTTTTAGATTGTGGGGGCCTAAATAATATAGTAGAAGTGTTTTTATCAAGAATTGATCAATGTCACCGCATGGTCCACACACTACAATTTTTCTTTTTTATAAGAGCACATTGCCAAAAGGGCAGGGGGTGCTCTAGCACCCCCTAATGTCTATCTGTGCACGCCACTGGTTTCTTGGCCTACCCTGTTTCCTCTTCCCCTGTGGGTTGTGTCCAGGGCCTGTCTTGTGCTGTTATCTGTGTCCTTTCTAAGGGTGTGGCCTATCCAGTTCCACTTTCTCCGTTTGATTTGGTACTAGCTATACTGTCCTGTTTTGTGATCCTCATTTGTGGTTTGATGGGCCACCGTAGCTTGAGGATGTAACGCAGGCATTTGTTTACAAACACCTGGAGCTTGTTTATTAGGCCCTCGGTGGTGTTAATTTCAGTACAATATGAAAATCACTTTGCAGAAATAAATTGACGTTAGCCACCACAGTTATGACTCAGTTATTCTGGAAACGTTTTAATAACTTAAAAAAAACAGACCTTGAAAGAGCTGGCCAGTGGGCTGTAAATACCTCTTTTGTTTGGTTTGTTTAAATGACCATTTAATGTGGACTCTGCAAAGGTGAAATAAAAACTGATTGTTTTTGTATAGAAAATACTTCTTGCTGTTTTTGGTATTTTGCCATTTTGAGCATTTTGGGAGTATTTTGAGAGCTGGTTCAGTGCCAATTTTGCCTACACTACCTTCACTCAGACCAGAGTGTGACAATTGATGGCGCTATGGGGCCTCTGCTATACCATGAACAGCATATCATGTTTTATGTTATTGTTTTTTGTCGTTTTGGAAACGGTTCTGGATTAAAGATGAACCGAGGACAGCTGTTTGTTATTTTTCATTACTAACTGTTGTATACACGAGCGTGAGCGTCACAACTCCCTCCTTCTTGATTCTTGTTGCGCCTCCTGAGTCCTGACCGCCAAACACAACCAAATGATTCTTGTTGCGCCTCCTGACCGCCAAACACAACAAAATGGATTTCCTTTTTTGCCTTACAAGACTGTTGCAGCAATATTAATACTGTGCCATTGTGCACATACACATAATAATGCACTCACCCATGGACAAACACACACACACACACACACACACATACACACGGACGCACGCGCGCGCGCACAATCACAGACTTAAATGCAATCACTAATTGGATGTTAGTCTGAATCAAAGGACGTTAAGCGCTCTTCGGCTGATCTTGTTACAGCCACATGTTTGATCAGAGAAGTGACACTAGCATTTCCCTGGATTCCAATGGCTACGGCTGAGCTAATTACTGGAAACCTCTTAGCTCCCTGTTCATTTGAGCGTAGTATTTACGGCCTGTGGCTTGGAAAGTCGTGCCGCTAAAACAATCCTGACGGGAGATCAATTCTGGTCTCCGACATGTGTAATCTGTTGTCCCCGATTATCAGAATATATGGGCTAAATCTCAGCTGTGTTTCTCTTGCTCTTCTGTGTATTCATATCTATCTATCTATCTATCTATCTATCTATCTATCTATCTATCTATCTATCTATCTATCTATCTATCTATCTATCTATCTATCTATCTATCTATCTATCTATGGTAAATGGTGCATATAAATATCGCTTTCATCCAAAGCACTTTAAAATAGATGTGCATTTCATTCACCCGATGGTGGAGGGAACCATGCAAGGCACCAATAACCTGCACAACGGGAGCAATTAGGGGTTCAGAGTTTTGCTCTAGAAGGACACTAATCCATCCATCCATCCATCCGTGTAAGACACAGTGAGGGAGAGAGAGAGCTAGACGGTCTACGGTCTTACTTGAACATAAACCACTACAGTAGATCAGTAGATATAGACTACTTAGTTGGCCTATACTCTCACAGTGTGATGAACTGACGATGGCCCCGTGTTCTAAATATGTCTCTCTCTTTTCTCTTTCATGTGCTGTTTGCTGCGTCGCTGTCGCCCGCCACCATTACATAACAGGTAATCATCTTTATATTGCATATTGCATTCCTATATGCACATCTTTGCGTGTGTGCGCGTGTGCGTGCGTGCGCGTGTGTGAGAGCACGGAATGGGCCCGGAATCCAACCGTTGTGTCATTGTACTGTATGTACAGTATGAGCATGGAATGTGCTCGGCTGAATGGATTGTATATGATGATGTATGATGATAAGAGTGCCCCTCACTTCACACGAGTGTGATTTTTCTTTGGTATAAGTGTCTTGAAACTGTCTTGTTGAAATAGAATGACAAGTATAGCAATCCCGCTTTTCTTAAACGTATGCTTGAAGAGGATTTCTTCAGGCAGGTTGGAGCTTAGAAACTGTTGAGAGAGAATGACTCCTCCGACCCCATGCAGGTTCCTGAGCCCGGCCAGAGGATGGGAAATAAGTGGTTATGGGTTCATGAGGACACCAGGAAGTGTTACTGTACATGGCTTCCATAACGCCCCCCCCCCTGAGGCAAATTTTACCCTCCAATTTCTCACCAGACGTGTGCTATATGAAATCATTAACCCATTTTGGGCGTGAAACCCCTTTTGGTGTTAGCATTATGTTATGCTTTATAGCTATTGAAAAATAATTGCTATTGCTATTTTTTGAAAAATCGAAGAACGACTGACACAGAAACATAGCTTTTTCAGAAAACTGTCTTTAGATTATGAAGACATTTTACAGAATCGTTCCCAGGTCAAAATGGGTTAAGGTGATCACACACTGTATGACATTTCAGTGCTGCCCTGAATAGAACATTTTCATATCTTAGAATAAATGCAGCAACAGCATGCAAGCCTCTTGGTTTTAATCAGTCTGTCAGGAGCTCATCCACGGTATCAGTGGAGCCCCAGTGGGTTTCAAGCCTTTTCATATCAAGGCCCATTATTTATTCAGCATTTGAGCCACGGACCACCATTTGATGAGATGTACCCATTCTGACCTGAGATAAGATTCATACGAGGTTTCCACTGGACACACACTGGTCTGATTAAACCCATTCTGACCTGAGATCAGATTCTAAAAATGTCAGTCGTTCTTCCATTTTTCAAAAATAGCAGACGTACAAGCTCGTAGCGCGGTGGCGCGCTATAAGCTTGTAGATCTGCTATTTTTCAACAGCTAAAGCATAACATGATGCTAACACCAAAATGGGTTCCCGTTCAGAATGGGTTAAGCCAGACCCAGTGTAGTATTTCGCAACCATACCCTGGGATTGGGCAAGGGCTAAACAGGACGTAATATTTCAAATATCCAGATTCATAATTTATGAATTTTGGATTATTCAAATATTACAATATAATAATTATATTGCTCACGTCACTGTAATGTAACATGAGTTCTTGGGACAGACTTGCAATAAATATTCCAATAGTGTATCGACCATAAACATAGGACCACTTCTTAATTAAAATCATCAATTTATTAAAAATAAACAAATGTAAAACATGGATAGAATGAACCAGGTTTAAGTGTTACTTTTGGTCATAGTAAGTGTCAATTAATGCGTTTACGGACAGGCAAGGCCTGTCATCAAAGGCATGATCATATCTTTGATGATCTCATCGAAATCCTCTTTTGAGTTAGAATTAAGTGAGAAACATCAGTTTTGAAATAAAAATTAAAATAAACCGATTTTAGTACGCCCACCGGCTATGCCAAGTAGGCTAAAGTGTTAGTAAAATAAGGTAAACTTTAGTTTAGGATATCATGTGGAGAAAGAGAATAAACAGATCTTGGCCGGGTAGGCTAAGAGTGGCTTATGGACACATTCATATCCCCATTCGTTGTGTGCCATAACTTCATGTTCAGTTTCATTTTTCGCCGGGTATCAGAGGCTGTCGGCATGTGGCGTCGGTTTTGCTCATGGGTTGAGCAGTGTCCCCTGACCCCAAACTGTGTACCCCCGGGGGTAACCCAGTGTTTTGAAGGCAGTGGCCTGTTGTAGCCAGAGGGGAGAACCTGCTTTTCCCCCCCAGCCTTCCATCTTCCACAGCCAGATTGCCACTGTGGACCGGGGCGTGCCGACAGCGCGCACAGGAGAGACGGCAGGAGATTCGGAGTAGGTCGTTGGCAGGCTGGCGACATGGCCGCAGAGGGAGTAGCAGAGCAGGGAGTTGTCAGGCTGGAGCATGGCTTTCCCGGTCAGTCCACCGTCTCCTGTGAGTGGCATCTCACAGGGTTGGAGAAGGTTGCGTGGTGATTGCAGTTGAAAGAGGATGACAGCCATAGCGGGTCAGAGCATCGGCAGGCCTGACTCGGCTGCAGGCCGACATGGGGCAGGATTGCAACTCCAGGCAGGGCCTAGTGGGGGGGTTCCCCTAGGCACGTAGTGTTCAGACAAGACAAGAGAGGGAGAAACAGATTGCCACAGTATTTGTCCTGCTTTGGGGGCTCACAGCAGACCCCCCCTCCTTAGGAAAAGGGTCTGGGTTGTCTTTTCCAGTCATAATGTTCCACCCACTTTGAACTGCTGTCTCCATGGGCCTGATCAATTTAACCTCTTTGTTAATTACACTATCATGCAGAATATTAATACATCTGACCGTGGATTCAGACTCTGCATACACTTGTGTGCAGAGTAGTGTGTTACCAAACATGACAGGTTGGGGTCAAATAGAAAGTCAGAAATCAAGAACTGTACTTTACAGGAGATCCATCACCTTTAAAAAACGTCACAGTTAAAATATTGTTTGTAGATTGTAGTACAGTATACATCATAATATACACCATCATAGAATATCATAGCATACAGTTTTAATCCACATTTGTTGTTATTCAATTGTGCTCTTGGTCAGAGCCAGTTCTGTGACGCGATGCGCATTCCACATAATGAGAGGGGGACACCCATGTTTCCAGTGACGGTGCTTTATCAAGACTTGTTTATTTTACGCTGATGGGTGCTTTGCTTGGGCAAAGGGTCATTGTCCGGTCAGCTAGGGTGCAGGAGAGGACCCACTGAAGTGTTAGCTCAAAGGAAGGAATTTGGTTAGATATTTACAACCCTCCCCCTGTGCTTCCTTGTAGATTGTTTTTTTGCAAAAGATACAGGATACATTTTTGGGGAAAGTATTGACTTGGCTACACCAGTTTATATTTTTCATTCATTGGATACGATGTTGTCCACAACTCCATGCTGTATCCATGTGGTTATAGACAACAGGGCAAACGTTGACGACAATAACATCTACATTCTCTAATTGTGTATAGATTTATTGTAAATAATAAGTATAAAGCAGGACTCTTTGAGAGCATCTGGCAGTGTCCTATATTGAACAAAAGACAGCTTCTTCTCTACCGACACGTTAAAAGAAATGGAAGTTCATTATTTGTTTCTTAACAGGAATTACAGAGGCAATATACAGGTTTTATGTGTTGAAGCACAGAGGATGAATTATACTATGTGCTGTAAATAATCCTATATTGCTGTGGCGTCCGTCCATTGCCTGGCGCAGGTCGTATACAGTAGTTCTGTTGCCCAATGTGACAGTGACAGGTACAGTAGACTCAGTTAAATTTTTCATGTAGTGAATATACTGTATAGCCTGCATATGAGGGCCAAAACAATGTAAGCGTTCAGGCACCTTGTTGATTGGCACTAAACCCCTCCTATATGTCCAGCTTTGAGGGTTTGTGTAAAACAAACACAAACATTGAAGACAAAAGTCTGTAAACGCAAACATCAAAGACAAAAGTCTGTAAACGCAAACATCAAAGACAAAAGTCTGTAAACGCAAACATCAAAGACAAAAGTCTGTAAACGCAAACATCAAAGACAAAAGTCTGTAAACGCAAACATCGAAGACACGCAAATTGTGACTGCCCCAGAACGAGATGACGTATGATGATAAGAGGCGCGCCCCTCACTTCACACAGGTGTGTTTTTTTTCTTTCTTTTTTGAGTGGTGCAACCACTCCTACAACCAGCTTTGTCCGTGCGTACGTACCTGTACATACACGATACACCTATGTGTATCTTAGCACGAGTATATGACTTATTAGTACCAGTAGGGGGCGCCAGAAACAGAGAGATAGTGCTGCCCTGTTGCCCGCTAATGAGAGAGAGAGAGAGAGAGAGAGGTGGGGGGGAATTGCACCACTCAGTTCACACAGGTGTGATTTTTTTTAAACTGTTTGATCATTTTTTTTGTATTTCATATAGCGCCCTAAGATTTATGTGTTTGTGTTTCATTGCATGTGACATATCTGTCAGGTGGGCTCCTGGGTGTACACGTATTATGTTATGCTTTAGCTATTGAAAAATAGCAGACCTACAAGCTCATAGCGTGCCACCGAGTGGCGCGCTATGAGCTTGTAGGTCTGCTATTTTTGAAAAATCGTTAAAATGTGGCGCAAATCTTTGAATATATATTTCAGAGCGAACATTTTTAACTAAAATATTGGCTTTTTGGGGGGTCCCTGCATGGAACTACATATTTTGAGATGGGGTCCGTGGCCCAATAGAGATAATTCTGGGGGTCCTTGACATGAAAAAGGTTGAGCACCGCTGACATAGAATTTATTTTTATTTTGATCGACCTCAGTCCAAAATAGGTTTAATCCATTCTGAACGGGAACCCCTTTTGGTGTCGGCATCATGTTATGCTTTAGCTATTGAAAAATAGCAGATCTACAAGCTCATAGCGCGCCACCGAGTGGCGCGCTACGAGCTTGTAGGTCTGCTATTTTTGAAAAATCGAAGAGCGAAGTTTTAGATTTTGTACATATCCAGTGTTAAAATAACATTAATTATACGCGGCAGCCGCTCTCTATATGGTGGCGAAAATAACTGCACAAACCCCCGTTTGTCAATTATTTGGCTTGTTGAGAGCAGTGGCCCGCGTTGAGAACATGTCGTCAATGCAGCGCATATATGCCTGCCAAACACAGCTATACACCTGATCTGAAGGGTGTTTGACTAAATCCCTGGTCTCCACTCAGACGACAGTCTCGCTCGGTGCCGCTCGCTCACAAACATATTGCTCCGTGGCATATACTGCAGGTTTTTCTGATTCAAAGAGCCCTCGACGGCCATTTTCCGCTCCCTTTTCGGCTGTCACACGGATTGAAATGGTGCGTCTCTATTTAATTCTTCTCTCGAGTGTGAAAACGTGTTTTTTTTGGCAAGTATGGAAATGAAAATGCACCCCCGTTGACCTGAGCTGAGGAGTGTTGAGAGAGGATTCTGTTCGTGCGCCCACGCTCTGCAACCTTCACACCTTTTGCAAACAGGCACGCACACCCGCACGCACGCACACACACACTCACGCACACGCGCACACACAGAGACACACACAGGTTTGTACTACTAAACTTTTGAGGACATCAACATACAGTATAGGACTGCAATTTTGCCATTTCTAATCAATTTAGCCATTTTTAACAGACCTAAGGCCGAAATGTAGATCTACAAGCTCACAACGTGTCACGCACTGTGAGCTTATAGATCAGCTACTTTTTGGTACATGGCACGCAACTTAGTATAAATCATGTTTAACCCCGAAAATGTACTTAAATTATCGTGTGGACATTTGGTCCTCACAAGTATAGTAACACACACACACACACACACACACACATACAAAATACTGTACTATATGACATGTATATATATATGTAAATGCACAATGCATACACACAGACACAAATAACGAATAAACATGTCGTATACACAGACATTCACACACCCCGAGACAAGAGAGAAGTTTCTTTTCAACAGTGTTTTTTTTGTCAGTGAATTTTAATTAAATACTTCACTATATCTCCCACACGCACACGCGCAAACACACACGCACACGTGCACACACACACACACACACACGCACACGCACACGCACGCACGCACGCACACGCACGCGCACACACAAACACACCGAGTCGCTCTCTCCGCCGGTCATTGTTGTTTCTAGTGAAAAGAACACATTTCTATTTCAGTCCCCCTCTCATTATCTTTCCCTCGCAGCTTTTTAAGAGCTCTCCTCTCTTTGCTCCTATACTGTATATCCTCTCTGGACGCCAACATTTATGTGAGCCTGCACCGCACGCACCACAGCTATACAAAATTAGCCCTTAATAACAGCTAAGTGCCTTTGTCAGCCTGAGTGATACTTCAACCGAGGCTGTGTGCCTGCACCGAGGAGAAAGCCCCCGCCATTGCCCCCCCCCCCACACTTTTCCCTTGGCGCGCTCCGCAGAGTACTTTAAGTGGTAGATAATGTGCAGGGGAGTCCACTCCGGACCGTCCGCGGGGAGGGTGGGGGGTGGAGGTCGGCATGGGGAGGAAGGAGCCCTTCCATCAGTCTTCCATCCTGTCAAGTTTATGCACACTTTAAAACATTAACTGAGACTGCACCACCCAGCCTGACATTTAAAACCCAATCATATAGTGTTTCTCAGGGCAAACTATAGCCTATATACTTTGTTGCTTATAGTACTTTGTTGCTTTAGACCCGAGTTAAAAACATTCACGTCGAAAGAATATATATATTCAAAGATTTTTTCGCCACATTTTTTAACGATTTAAAAAAAATAGCAGACCTACACAAGCTCGTAGCACGCCACTCGGTGGCTTGTACTGTAGATCTGCTATTTTTCAATAGCTAAATTATAACATAATGTTTAATACACCAAAACGGGTTCCCGGCCCCAAAATGGGTTTTAAGAAGACGTTGTCTGATGTCAGCCACAGACTTGCGACTGAAAACTGTTTTAATTAAAGTCCTACTATTTGTGACACGCTGGATGTGTTTGTTCTCCGCATTTGATGACATCTCTTGGAGCGGTGAGCTGAATCATTTTGTAGCTGATCTAACCCCCCCTCCCCCCCCCCCCCCCCCAATCCACCCTTGATTGATGCATAGAATATAGGAAGGCTGTTGAAGGTTAGTTAACACTTAAACCCTGTCTTTTGACTGGTATCCCCCAGGGGACTATTCTAGGCACACTCCTTTTTTCCCCCACAACACACATGTGTGGATATTTTTCAAAAAGGATATTTTCGTCCTCCGTTGAAAAAAATGAATCCCTGCCCCCCACACGACAAAGAAATGTGTGTCCACACATAAACGCAGAAACGCATTGAACACAGGAGAGAATCACTGCAGCAGGTGTGTATAGCACCCTCATATGTAAATATTAATACATATATGATGAGGGTGCAAATACATATATCATATTTTTAATGAAGGAATAAGTAGGCTACAGCATTTTAAATGCCACCTAAATTGTGAGTGGAAGTGGAACAGGTTTGTTGCATTCCCTGTCAGCATACAGGATGTCATGCATGACCATATTAGAGAACTGTGAATTATTAAAAAACCCGGTCTCACCCAAACACTGTGAAATAGAACGGATTGGCATTTCCGTACAGCGTACATAGGCGCCAAGAAAACCCCCAAAACCGTACATATCACACTGAAATCCTTCCCATAGATCAGGGAGTATAGGCAACCTTTATTATCAAAAGAGCCACTTTTGGACCAAAAGTGGCAATAAAGCAAACTTTTTTGTGATTTTTATGGTCTTTCAATATTACATTTAGCTAATTTCTCAAACAAACAAAGATGTCTTAGCATTAATACATTATTAATTTTCCTTCATTACATGTGTTTCTTATTTTTATCTTTTTGCAATGTCGAGCGTTGCGAAGTTCGGCATAGAGCCGTCCGAGTTGTAACCCAATAGCACAGAATCGTAAATAATGTCAATCCCGATCTCACCCAAACACGGTGAAACAGCACGGATTTGGCAATTCCGAACATACCATATACTTGTGAAAGCCACGCCTCTGTCACGGTCAAAACAGTAGTAGTATAATTATGTCCGGATTTTTGGGGGTGTATGTACGGAATTGCCAATCCATGCTATTTCACCGTCTTTGGGTGAGATCTGACTGTATCTGGCAGTACCGGTGTACTACAAACAAAACATATTTCTGGGCTCTGCGGCAAAATCCTACACTGAAAATAATACACACATAAACCCTCTGTCTTTCTCAGATTCTTTTCCCAGATTGAGGTTTTTAATCAAAGTGGCGATGTTCAGAGGCCCTCAGTAAGTAGACAGTTGGATATAGAGAAATTTACTATCTAAACTGAAAGATGGATACAATGTATGTAACCTAGATACCATACCCTGATGGAAAATGCTGTTTATTTTATTTTATTTATTTTATTATTATTTTTTTCTTCTTACTATGTTCATTAGTACTTTCAAAACTAGTTTACTAATTACTTTTACTGTCTTGTACTGTCTGTCTTTGTTTTATTGTCTCCACCAGGCCGAAGGCATGTGGGGAGAGTATGTTTTGCACTCCGTCCGTCCGCGTGTCCGTCCGTGTGTGTGTCCGTGTGTCCGTGAACAGCTAATCTCGGCCACCGTTAACCCGGTCGATGCCACATTTTGCACACACACTCCCTGGATGCCAACGATGAACCTCTGCCCCAAACTTTCCAGAACGGCCTGTTATAGCGCCACCAGGAGGCCGCTTTGTGCAAAACAACCCGGTCGATGCCAAATTTTGCACACACACTCCCTGGATGCCAACGATGAACCTCTGCCCCAAACTTTCCAGAACGGCCTGTTATAGCGCCACCAGGAGGCCGCTTTGTGCAAAACAAGTTTTTGCACAGTACACCTACAGATTTTGTCCAAACATCACGCAAATTGGTACACAGTCTCTCTAGAGCCATTCAACGAAACCGGTCTTTCAGATTTCTCACACTCCATCCTGATTGGTTAAGATTGGCTTCCAAAGTTCACAGGAGTGCTGTACAAATCGCCACAACTCCTCAACGCAGCGTCCGATTGCGATGAAACTGTGCACGCATATTCCCACTAGGCTGAGGAAGAAATCCTGGTGGAGACCTGTGCCCAGAAGGGCACTTTTTCTAGTTTGTCTTGTTCTGACCTTGATTGGGGAGGGGGGGATATTTACATGTCGGATACAACAAAATGTACACATAGGGGGCGATGTTCATGGCTCATAACTAAATCGTTGCTGCCTCGCGGTTTTTACAATATTTCTGTTGCGCGTGATTCATAAAATCATCAAGGCTGAAATTAGCCTATAGCCGACTTTACTTCAGGGTTCAGGGTTCATGAACTTGGGGGCGTTCAAAATAAAACTTCCGGTTCCAGCTGAAAAGACGTGGCAGAAGCTAACCGCAGCGGGAATCAATTCTGGAAGTGCTCCATGACCTCTTTCAGCAAGTCCGGGGTTGTTTGGACTACACAAACACTATTTAAAAAAAAGAAAAGATTCTGAGTTTTAAAAAGTACATTAATAATACATCACCTATACATTATACAAGACAGTTCCATTACAGCAGCACAGTAAACCTTGACGAGTCTTTTTCACACTGAGCTGAATACTGTACTCAGTGTCAATATCAATACCACATCGATCTGAATATCTTTACTATTATATTATCGCTCATAATAGAGTGTAATAGTATTGCACTAGGTTAGTTCCTTGTTATGTGATGGCATCAGTGTTGGAATCGGTCGGTCCCTTAATGTGTTAGTGTAATTCACTTTATCCACGTTCAGCCAGCAGTGTTGTCGAAAGCCAGCAAAGAATGCATCCCAGAGTTATGCACACACACACACATGTGCGCACACACACGCACACATGCGCTCACACACACACACACACACACACAAACACACACACACACACACACACACACACACACACACGCATGATGCAGCCACGCACGCATGATGCAGCCACGCACGCATGCACGCACGCACGCACACACACACGCACGCACGCACGCACACACACACACACACACACACACACGCATGCATGCACGCAAGCAAGCATGCAGCCACGCACGCACGCACACACACAGTGTGGCACACTTACTAAACGTGCACACATCCACCCATACTGTATATGAATCTTCAAGGTCACCCCTGTATTTGTGTGTCTGCTATTGAGTGCATAACAACGCATGTGCGTGTGCGTGTCTGTGACTGTGACTGTGTGTGTGTGTGTGTGTGTGTGTGTGTGTGTGTGTGTGTGTGTGTGTGCGTGTGCGTGTGCGTGTGCGTGTGCGTGTGCGTGTGCGTGTGCGTGTGCGCGTGCTCGTGTCCCCATAAGAACGTGAGTGTGAACTTAATGTGGTGAGGAGAGCCTCAATAAGACAGTTCTCTGCATGTGAGCCTGGCTTCTTAACACTTCCACTTCTTCTCACATACTAATTCCGTGATTATTAGCGTGTGCCAGACAGCGTTAGGCTGGCCCTGCTGGGAGGGGCTCGTTGACGAGGCCTGGCCTTATCAGTGATCACTTTCTCTCTCACCTCATTAAGTTGCCACCTCCAACTCAATTATTCACACCATTTACCGCTTAGCCAGTCCTTCGCTCTCTCTCTCTCTCTCTCTCTCTCTCTCTCTCTCTCCCCTCTCTTCTCTAGCTCTGTCTCTCTATATCCCTCTCTCTTGCTCTCTCTCTCTCTCTCTCTCTCTCTCTCTCTCTCCTTCTCTCACCTCTTACTCTTGCTCTTTCCATTCCACCTCTCTCGCCCTCTCCCGCTGCTATCTCTCTCTCTCTGTTGTAAGTCAGTCAAGTTTTCAGTTCTCATTCCTCTCACGTCCGGGCGATATGCATCTTGTATTTCCAATATGAACATCTTGTCTGTCTTGTCCATTATAGTCCTGAGCCAAAAGATATATGTTTCTTATACCCCATCAATATTTCTCGCATTATCTGCCCGTACTGTATATACAGCCATACGGCACACTGAGGACAGGACAAATGAAGACAGTGTGACACTGTGTGTTGATTCACCAATTTTCAATAGCAAGTATTGGATACCTCTGTCACCATGACAATATGAATCACAATATTGTTTCATTCGCACTGTGTGTGTGTTTGTGAGACTGTTTGTGACTGTGTGTGTGCTCACATCTACTCTTAACCTGTGAGCAGCACGTTGCAAGTGCATGGACCCCAAATAATTGGCAAAACACTAAGATGGTTAACATTTATATTTCAAACCTTGGGAACATAGAACAATAACAATAATAATAATAATAATAATATAGGAACTTATAGGCCTACTATATTATAGTCCGATTGGGGAGTGATGCTGGCAACTATGTTGAAACTATAGCTATAACTATGTAGCGCTGCCACACAAGTTAAGAAAAGGATTTATTTTATTTATGGCATTTAAAAGTGTATGTCATATATATATATAATGGTCCTTAATTAACGCCATCCCTTAAGGGTAATGCCCTAAGATGTTTTATTTTGTTATTGTTTAAGGGGTGTTTTGAAAGCCTATGTTATGATTTGAGGGGATTGTTTTGATTGACGGGTCCGAGGCTGTCTGACGCACGACAAAAGAGGCGTTGGTCGCCGGCCCGCAGGAGGAACCAAACGAGAGAGACAAACCGTTCAGGAAGTCCACGAGAGACCTGGATCAGTTTGATTAATTATTTATTAAATAATAGACTCTGCTCGAACGCTATAGGTGGAAAATAGCTAAGGCCATATTGCAGCACCCTATACTGCAACACAGAAAAGACTGGGTGAGACCGTTTATATTTATTTTACACCCCGCGAGGATCCACTGTTGTTGTTTGCATTTGGAATAATTACGTTTGGATTATATCGCTTCTGGGGATCCCTTTTCCTTTTGGATAACTTTTTGGAGTGACATTTCGGTTTTCCCTCTTTCTGGGACGTTTTGGAGCCGTGTGGATTTACGGAGCGATAAGGAACAATATAGGAGCGTGCGGGCGTGCACGAGACGCGGACTTTAATTACTCTTTTCTTACAGACCTATCTAATAAACTATTTAGCGGGCGTGCGTGCGTGCGTGTGTGCGTGCGTGCGCGAATCGCGGACATTCGGTTCAAACGGATTCATAACTTTCAGCTCATTCATTTGATTTTGTGGGTGTTTATACCTGTCTGTATTATTATTATTATTTCATTTGGTTGGATAAAGAGCCACATTACTTCATCACCACTTCGCTGTGTTCTCATGAGTTTGTTTGCTGTTTGTCTATTGTCTAGTAAGCTAATCCTGTCATTCTACTTAAATCAGTTGTGTCTAAAGGAGATCAGTCAATATCCCGTAATATAAAAAAGAGTAACAGTTACATTTAATTATCAAACCGTTACATATGGTGGCCCATACGGGGACTGATTTAAATTGATTTTGATAAACTTGTTTGGTTTAGCTTTACAATATGGCGACACCAGGAGGAGGAGAACATAGTGGCAATGTGTTTACTCCTGTCCATGATTCTCCCTTTACTCCAGTGGTTGATCTCCCTGTATTTAATGGTGACCCAGATTTCACTTCGGGATCTTTCACCACAAGGAGAAGTCCCCCTCTTGAAACCTCATTAAGTGATTTGTATGGGGGGGATGAGAGTCAAAGAGAGCAGGATGAGGCCCAGGTTGAACCTGATGATGAAAATAATGATAATGAAAATGATGATGAGGATGATGATGATGATGATGATGATGATGAGGGGAGGGATGAGAAAGATGTGACTCATTACAATGAGCTTAAAGGGGAGGTGAATGCTCTAAAGGCTGATCATGATGTATTTAAAGGTGAGGTGACTTCTCTAAAGAGTGTTAATGGGGAACTTAAAGGTGAGGTGAAGTCTCTGAAAAAAAATTTGGTTAAGCTCGAAAATGATTTTAGAGCTTCTATAGCCAGTTCAGTGAACAGGGAGGCCCACCTAAGGCAGTCCTTTGAATCTACACTCAACAAACTAGGGGAAGATATCAGGGCAGACATGCAGAAACTGGAAATGGATACTATAAACTGTTTGTTACGCAGGGACGACGAGTGGAAGAAAGAGCTTGCTAGGGCAAGACCTACTAGTACACCTGTGGCAAGTAGACCTCCAGCAGTTTCCACCGATGTCAGCTCCATAGCGCCCCCTATATCATATAGTCAGTCTGGTGTGCATTCACTCTCCTCTCCGTCTTATTCCAAACCTCCTGTGCGGCTGGAATTTCCTACGTTTGGTGCCACGACTGAAACTTCCGATGTCCTTGCCTTCATTGATCAGTGTGAGACCTTCCTTGCCTTAAGACCCCTCTCCAACCGTGAACTTTTGGGAGCCCTGTCTTCCGTCTTCAAGGGGCCGGCACTCAGCTGGTGGCAGGCTGCAAAAAGCCATGTCCACGATTGGGTCTCATTTAGAAGTGCCTTCATGTCCGCTTTCCTCTCCTCTGACTACATGACAGAAGTGGAGGAGAGACTGAGGTCCATGGTGCAGAAACCAGAGCAATGTCTCAGGGATTTCGCATACGATTATCGTGCACTGTGCCTCAAGTGGAAGCGAGACATGCCAGAGGAAGATATAGTGAGACGCATCTTGAGTAACATCAACCCTAAAGTGGCTGGCTGCCTGCGGGGCACTGTGACGACAGTGACCGAGCTAGTAAAGGTGGGGTCCATGGTGGAGAAGGACTTCTCAGGAACCCAGGACTACTGGCAGAGGGTGAAGGCGAGTACTGACAAACAGGGCAAGAAGGAGAAGAAACAGTCGGCGAAGACCATTGCAGAGCTTTCTCTAGTGCAAAACAAGAGCTACAAAAACAACGAAAACAAGCTCCTGTTGGTCCCGGTTACCATCAAGGGAATCCCAGTTGAGGCAGTGGTGGACACTGGGAGTTCTTTCACCCTGATTAGGGAAAGTCTGTGGAAGCAAGTCATGCTACCAGACGAAACCTTACCGTTTACCAGGCAGGGTTTTGTCCTAGCTGATGGCTCAGCTCATCGAGCCCTGGGCAAGAAAGATCTCGGATTCGACTGGCATGGTGTGAAAAGAACCATCGACACCCATGTGATGCAAGATCGCCATCTTGTGTTCCCCCTGATCCTTGGGCTAGACTTCCTTGCCGAGACCGGTGCCATTCTTGATCTGGCTAAGAATAGTTATGGG
This sequence comes from Protomyctophum parallelum, assembly GCF_964188405.1. Taxonomy (NCBI): domain Eukaryota; kingdom Metazoa; phylum Chordata; class Actinopteri; order Myctophiformes; family Myctophidae; genus Protomyctophum; species Protomyctophum parallelum. Next base: position 26,434,573 of record NC_139703.1, on the reverse strand, counting down.
TTGAAGACTGGAAAAGGTTACACCTATTATCCTTTCTTAAGCCAGAAGGCCAATTCCAGCTTGTGGGACAAGTCTCCCACCATCGTCTACCAACCAGGCATCCTTCTCTACTACGCCTTGCCTCCAGGGGAGATGAGAGATTGCTGGGCATCTACGGTCAACCCAGAGTTACGGGTTCCTTATGACACGGACTGTCCGGAGGAGCTACAACGGCTCATGGATGACTGGCCTGCTGTCACCTCCAGTAAACTGGGGAAGACATCGGTGGTGAAACACACCATCTTCGTGCAGGATGAAGTGCCTGTACGATCCAAGGCGTATCGTGTGTCTCCTCAGAAGAAGAAGGTCATTGAGGAACATGTGGAGAAGATGCTGGTAGATGGGATCATTGAGCCGTCACAGTCAGCTTGGTCATCACCTGTAGTTCTGGTGAACAAACCAGACGGGTCCTACAGATTCTGTGTGGACTACCGAAGGGTGAATGCCAAGACACTGCCAGACGCTTATCCGATGCCCATCATACATGATATCCTTGAGTCTTTGGAAGGGGCCTCATGGTTCAGTTCTTTGGACTTGCAGTCTGGTTACTGGCAGGTGGCGATGGCAGATGAGAGCAAGGCGAAGACTGCTTTCATAACCTCTCTTGGACTTTTCCAGTTTAAGGCTATGCCATTCGGTCTGCGGAATGCTGCAGCCTCCTTTCAGAGACTGATGGAGACGGTCTTGGCGGAATTGAGGGGAAAGCTATGCTTCGTGTATATCGATGACATCATAGTCTACTCTCACTCCAAGGAACAACATCTTCGAGACTTGGAATCCGTCTTCCAGAAGTTACATGCCGCCAATCTCAGCCTCAACATGAAGAAGTGCCACTTTTTCAAGCGAGAGCTGAAGTTTTTGGGACACATCGTCTCCAACAGAGGCGTGGAGGTTGATCCATCCAAGACCCAAGCTGTGTCTGACTATCCTGTCCCTCAGGATCTAAAGGCTGTGCAGCGTTTCCTGGGGCTTGCGGGATGGTATCACAAGTTCATTCCCCGTTTTGCGGACATGGCAGCCCCTCTCAACAATCTGAAGAGGAAGGGAGTGGAATGGAACTGGACCAGCGAGTGTCAAGACAGCATGGAAGCTCTGAAGCAGGCGTTGCAGAGCTCGCCAGTGTTGGCGCAACCCAATACCTCACTACCTTTTCAGGTACACACGGACGCCAGTGAAGTGGGTCTCGGAGCCATCCTCTCCCAGACCACCGATGATGGTGAGCATGTAATTGCTTACGCGTCGAGGGGACTCCGAGGCCCTGAGCGGAATTATTCCACTTCGGAGAAGGAGTGCCTGGCCGTGGTCTGGGCTGTGGAAAAGTGGAGGCACTATCTGGAGGGACCAGAGTTCACAGTCTTCACGGACCACGCCGCACTGTCCTGGGCTTTCAACTGCCCGAAGACCACCTCTCGACTGACGCGTTGGATACTCCGACTGCAACAGTTCAGCTTCAAGGTTCATTATCGGAAGGGTTGTCTTAACGTCGCCCCGGATGCACTGTCCCGTGCTTACGAACCACTCTCCATTCACTCCTCACCCTGTCTTGTCATGTCCTCGAAAAGCCCCTCGGATTTGCCGACCACATTGGCAGAATTGGCGGCGGCCCAAGGAACAGACCAGGGTGTGATGGACCTGAGGAGAGACAGCGGTCGGACAACATCTCCACCCGATCGCATCGGCTTCTGTGACCACCAAGGGCTATTGTACCGAAGAGTACCGGTGAAGAACCAGGGAGAAAAGTGGCAGTTGGTCGTCCCGCAGACTCTGGTGGCAGAATTCCTGCGGTACTTCCACGACAATCCGTTGGGTGGTCATCTGGGTCGCCTGAAGACCCTCTTACGAGTGCTGGAGGTAGCCTGGTGGCCAACGGTCCGGAAGGACGTATGGGATCACACAAAGACTTGTGTGACCTGCCAGCAATACAAGGCAAGCAACACCAAGCCGGCAGGGCTACTACAGAGCACTCAAGTCACCGCTCCCGGAGTAATGTTAGGCATCGACCTGATGGGTCCATTCCCCAGGAGCAAAGCCGGAAACGTTTACCTCTTGGTGGTGGTGGACTATTATTCCAAATGGGTGGAGATGTTCCCCTTGAGAGACAGCAAAACACCTCGTCTCATCAAAATCCTCAGGGAGGAAATCTTCACCCGCTGGGGGGTGCCCTCGTACCTCGTTTCGGACAGAGGACCTCAATTCACTGCCAACTTGTTGATGGACCTCTGCAAGGCTTGGGGTGTTGTCCAGAAACTCACCACCAGTTACCACCCACAAACCAACCTTACAGAACGCATCAACCGGACATTGAAAACCATGATTGCATCATTCGTCGGCCAGCACCATAGCACCTGGGACCAGTGGCTACCAGAGTTCCGCTTCGCCCTCAACACAGCTCACCAGGAAACCACTGGGAAAGTCCCTGCTGAGTTGGCTTTGGGTCGGAAGCTCCAAGGCCCACTGGAGAGGCTGATCAATAAACCACCGTCTCCTGCAGACCAAGCCGCATATAACCTGGTGGAGAGACTACAGAAGATGGCGGAGGAGGTCAAAAGGAGAGTGGGTGTGCACCAGGCTAGACAAGCTAGGTATTATAATGCCCGCAGGAAAGAAGCGCACTTTCAAACGGGTGACCTAGTCTGGGTCAGGACTCATCCTCTCTCGAAGGCCAGCGACAAGTTCTCCGCCAAGCTAGCGCCCAAGTGGGAGGGGCCAGCTAAAGTACTGAGAAGATTAGGGCCGGTGAATTACCGAATTGGATGGAATAACCCACCTGATAAACAGGACACTGTAAATGTGGTTAATATAAAAAGGTTCTATGGTACCTCACCCTAGTAGCCGATGGCTGGAGGGGGGGTCTATGTAGCGCTGCCACACAAGTTAAGAAAAGGATTTATTTTATTTATGGCATTTAAAAGTGTATGTCATATATATATATAATGGTCCTTAATTAACGCCATCCCTTAAGGGTAATGCCCTAAGATGTTTTATTTTGTTATTGTTTAAGGGGTGTTTTGAAAGCCTATGTTATGATTTGAGGGGATTGTTTTGATTGACGGGTCCGAGGCTGTCTGACGCACGACAAAAGAGGCGTTGGTCGCCGGCCCGCAGGAGGAACCAAACGAGAGAGACAAACCGTTCAGGAAGTCCACGAGAGACCTGGATCAGTTTGATTAATTATTTATTAAATAATAGACTCTGCTCGAACGCTATAGGTGGAAAATAGCTAAGGCCATATTGCAGCACCCTATACTGCAACACAGAAAAGACTGGGTGAGACCGTTTATATTTATTTTACACCCCGCGAGGATCCACTGTTGTTGTTTGCATTTGGAATAATTACGTTTGGATTATATCGCTTCTGGGGATCCCTTTTCCTTTTGGATAACTTTTTGGAGTGACATTTCGGTTTTCCCTCTTTCTGGGACGTTTTGGAGCCGTGTGGATTTACGGAGCGATAAGGAACAATATAGGAGCGTGCGGGCGTGCACGAGACGCGGACTTTAATTACTCTTTTCTTACAGACCTATCTAATAAACTATTTAGCGGGCGTTCGTGCGTGCGTGTGTGCGTGCGTGCGCGAATCGCGGACATTCGGTTCAAACGGATTCATAACTTTCAGCTCATTCATTTGATTTTGTGGGTGTTTATACCTGTCTGTATTATTATTATTATTTCATTTGGTTGGATAAAGAGCCACATTACTTCATCACCACTTCGCTGTGTTCTCATGAGTTTGTTTGCTGTTTGTCTATTGTCTAGTAAGCTAATCCTGTCATTCTACTTAAATCAGTTGTGTCTAAAGGAGATCAGTCAATATCCCGTAATATAAAAAAGAGTAACAGTTACATTTAATTATCAAACCGTTACAACTATGTTGAAACTAGCTAACTACGTTGAAACTAGCTAACTACGTTGAAACTATAGCTAACTATGTTGAAACTAGCTAACTATGTTGAAACTAGCTAGCTACGTTGAAACTATAGCTAACTATGTTGAAACTAGCTAACTACGTTGAAACTAGCTAACTACGCGTTTAAACTATAGCTAACTACGTTGAAACTAGCTAACTACGCGTTGAAACTAGCTAACTACGCGTTGAAACTATAGCTAATTATGTTGAAACTATAGCTAATTATGTTGAAACTAGCTAACTACGTTGAAACTAGCTAACTACGTTGAAACTATAGCTAACTACGTTGAAACTAGCTAACTACGTTGAAACTATAGCTAACTACGTTGAAACTATAGCTAACTACGTTGAAACTATAGCTAACTACGTTGAAACTATAGCTATAACTATGTTGAAACTAGCTAACTACATTGAAACTAGCTAACTACATTGAAACTATAGCTAACTACGTTGAAACTAGCTAACTATGTTGAAACTATAGCTAACTATGTTGAAACTAGCTAACTACGTTGAAACTAGCTAACTACGCGTTGAAACTATAGCTAACTACGTTACGTTGAAACTAGCCAACTATTCCACTAAACTGTCCATCACGTGGAGCAGGAGTTCTGTGATGTGTTAACATCGCTGGCTCTCTCCTAAGTAGAGCTGAATAGTTTTTGACACCTATTTCAAGGTTATTAGCTTGCTTCAGCCTCTGTCTGTTGGCGGGCAGTATAGCAGAATGGAGGAGTGATCCGATTGGCCAAATGGAGGGCAGAGGAGGGGTTTGGAGGTGTTGCAGAGGGAGAGTAAAGTACCCCCCTGTGTGTTTTTCATCCATGTGTTGAAAGTATGTTTGGCGATACATTCCTCAGAGATGCTCTGTTGTTGTCCAACCACAATGAAAGCAGCCTCGTATGCAGGTTTGACACTGTCCATCAGCATATTGACTCCTAACCTTAACCTCAGTAAAACAGTGACAAAACACGTTTCTCCGAAGTAAGTGAATGCGTTCCCGTTCGGTCTACACCAATCTGTGTATACATCTGTTCCTCATTCTGCTTCCTCACATTCTTTCTTCAAGAAGAGAAACCGGATAAGAGCGACATTTCTTCTTTTAATGCATTTAGGCCTGAAAATGTATTTATTTTCCCTGAAAAACCTCATGTTTCTATATCAGTGGTTCTCAATATTTCATTTCAAGAACCCCCAAAAATGTGGCCGCCGACCCCCACATCTGAAAATATGTCATCCCCAGAAGCAAAGATTTGAGCTAAAAAACGCTCTGAAAGAACATATATTCAAACATTTGGGCCACATTTTCACGATTTTTCGAAAAATAGCAGATCTACAAGCTCATAGCGCGCCACTTGGTGGCGCGCTATGAGCTTGTAGATCTGCACGCCGTTCTCCATCAGCAGGGCCCAAAGCCTGGCCTGGGATGTCATCAGAGAGCGGCCAGTGGAGCGTGGCGTGCGGCGGTCGGCGCTCCGACACAGATGTTGACTAAGCTCATTAAGTAAATGGGCCTGTAATTGATTTCAGTCAATACTCTATCCTCAGCACCCGGGTGTGCGTCTAACGATCGGGAGCTGGCTATGGGGGGGGGGGGGGGGGGGGGACCGCTTGAACAAACACTGTGTGTGTGTGTGTGTGTGTGTGTGTGTGTGTGTGTGTGTGGTGTGTGTGTGTGTGTGTGTGTGTGTGTGTGTGTGTGTGTGTGTGTGTGTGTGTGTGTGTGTGTGTGTGTCCGTGCGTGTGTGTGTGTCCGTGCGTGTGTGTGTGTGTGTGCACATGTCATGCGTGTGTATGCGTGTGTGTGTGTGTGTGTGTGTGTGTGTTTCGTAGTGCCCCCCCCCCTCCTACCACGGGGATTAGGCCAACTTTAATTGAGCTGCCCAGGCAGGTAAAGTGGATTCCGCGAATAGGCTTTAGCTTCCAAATAAGATTGACAGCTTTTTTTTAGCCCTCCGTATTTCCATGGCTGTCTGTCCCCCCTTTCCCCTGTCGTCTTCCTAGCTGTCCGTATTTGTATCGGTCTCTCTCTCTCTCTCTGTTGTTAAGGCCTATTCATAGTCTGGATTTTCGGTGGTAAGGTGACCACCGCTCCGGTGGTGAGCTGACCACCGGAGCTGAAATAACGTTGAGCGGTGGTGAGTAAAAACAGAGAGAAGGGCTGGAGCGGTGGCGGTGGTTTTGCTCTTCACCGCGGCTCGTGACGTCATGTTGTAGTTCGGTGGTCACCTCACCACCGATAAATCCAGACTATGTATGAGCCTTTTTTTCTATGCTACTCTATTCTATTCCTGCTCTATGGGGGTCTGGTGGTACGTGGGGCTGTTTGGAGCAGTATAGGCCATGGCTAATTAACTAACATTATCAGCTGAGCTAATTGCCCTTGACGCTGTCAAGGCCCTCGGTAAACATCCTCTGGCAGTGCTTACCTACTCACTTCCTGAATGTTTGTGCACAAACACATACAATCCCTGTCTGTCTGCTGCCGAGGCCAGAGGAGATGGAGGCAGGAAGGAGGAAAAGGCAGGGGGGGGACTCTGTGGTCACAGTGTGGCTTTCGACCGCTGTCCACCAATGCACTGATCCACTTAAGTCCTGGCTGGATGGCACACAGTCTATTCTCTCAGGATTACCTTTTTTAAATCACTATTTGCATTTCTCAGATGTGAGTGCAGTGAAGAATGACAGGAGAGAAGGGTTAGGTTAGAGAGAGAGGAAGGATGACAAACTCGTCCTGTGGCAATGTAAATACAGTAGGTCTCTCTCTGTGCTGTGCTGTGCTGTGCCAGATGCCTCTGGATGGCTTAAGACCCATTCTGACCTGAGATCAGATTCATACGAGGTTTCCACTGGACACACACTGGTCTGATTAACCCATTCTGACCTGAGATCAGATTCTAAAAATGTCAGTCGTTCTTTGATTTTTCAAAAATAGCAGACCTACAAGCTCGTAGCGTGCCACTCTGTGGCGCGCTATGAGCTTGTAGATCTGCTATTTTTCACTAGCTAAAGCACAACATGATGCTAACACCAAAATGGGTTCCCGTTCAGGATGGCTTAAGACCCCTTTCCGACTGGACAAAAAAGGAACAAGAAAACCCACAAACAACGGCCTCATGTCTTTAGTTGGTAAGGTCAGGACACAATGACTCTGCAGTATTCACTGTTCGTATTTTTTTTTGTTTCAGCTTCGATCGGCAGTGCTAGAAATATGACACTATCGTCTGGGTTAGACACACCTTTTGTTCTGCACAGTGGTATACACTCTATGACCTTCCCACACGTTTCTGTGTTAAACATCATTGCAATCAACGCGTGTTGTCAGTTAAGTGAAAGTTAGATATTTGCGTTATAGTCTCTAGAGCTATGGTTCGAACCGACTACCGATGACTAAAATCCCGGAATTCATTTTTTTCATTCATTTTCAAGATGTTATGTTATATTGGCCATTCCAAATGGGAAAGCTACAGCCTCTGTCCACGGAATTCAGTATTAAAGAGCGAGTCAAGTCAAACTGTATTTATAATATAGCACATTTCATACACCAGGAAACTCAGCATGTACAAGTATACCTATAAGAATACGGAGCGAGCCGTATAGTCTTCAGAAGACAGAGGCTGTCTAGACCATTTTGGGAGGGAACCCCTTTTGGTGTTACCATTATGTTATGCTTTAGCTATTGAAAAATAGCAGATCTACAAGCTCGTAGCGCGCCACCGAGTGGCGCGCTACGAGCTTGTAGGTCTGCTATTTTTGGAAAAAAAAGAACGACTGACATAGAAACATATAGCTTTTTCAGAAAACTGTCAGGATGTAGAAGACATTTTTAGAATCTGATCTCAGGTCAAAATAGGCTAGTCTATCTGTAAGGAAGGCATGAGAGAGGATGACAGCCTCTCATCAAGACTGAACGCATGAGCAGCTCATCCTAACAGCTCCTGCCGGTGTCTTTACACTCTGTTGTGCTCAGAGCAAAGCAGAGGCCTACAAAGTGAATTGTTGTGCTCAGAGCAAAGCAGAGGCCTACAAAGTGAATTGTTGTGCTCAGAGCAAAGCAGAGGCCTACAAAGTGAATTGTTGTGCTCAGAGCAAAGCAGAGGCCTACAAAGTGAATTGTTGTGCTCAGAGCAAAGCAGAGGCCTACAAAGTGAATTGTTGTGCTCAGAGCAAAGCAGAGGCCTACAAAGTGAATTGTTGTGCTCAGAGCAAAGCAGAGGCCTACAAAGTGAATTGTTGTGCTCAGAGCAAAGCAGAGGCCTACAAAGTGAATTGTTGTGCTCAGAGCAAAGCAGAGGCCTACAAAGTGAATTGTTGTGCTCAGAGCAAAGCAGAGGCCTACAAAGTGAATTGTTGTGCTCAGAGCAAAGCAGAGGCCTACAAAGTGAATTGTTGTGCTCAGAGCAAAGCAGAGGCCTACAAAGTGAATTGTTGTGCTCAGAGCAAAGCAGAGGCCTACAAAGTGAATTGTTGTGCTCAGAGCAAAGCAGAGGCCTACAAAGTGAATTGTTGTGCTCAGAGCAAAGCAGAGGCCTACAAAGTGAATTGTTGTGCTCAGAGCAAAGCAGAGGCCTACAAAGTGAACTGTTGTGCTCAGAGCAAAGCAGAGGCCTACAAAGTGAATTGTTGTGCTCAGAGCAAAGCAGAGGCCTACAAAGTGAATTGTTGTGCTCAGAGCAAAGCAGAGGCCTACAAAGTGAATTGTTGTGCTCAGAGCAAAGCAGAGGCCTACAAAGTGAATTGTTGTGCTCAGAGCAAAGCAGAGGCCTACAAAGTGAATTGCAGTGTACAAACGTGGCCATAATGCTCCCGTGAGAGTCCATTAAGGTTAAAGGACCACTTCGTCACTTTTCAACCTGCGTACCTTCATATAATTGGTCCTCGCTAATGTTCATGATAAAATGCCACAATTATTTTCTACTCTGTCTGTGTCTCATGGGAGGGCTGTGGGGGGGCAGGTCAGAAACCCGTCCACCAGTGACATCATCGATGGGGAATCCAAGCTAATAGAAACCGCAGCCTTTCTGTTCCTGAAAAGTTGCAATGCGATAATGGAAGCCGTCGTTCTCACGATAATACAAATCTAAATATTTGTTTCAAAGAATCTTGTCTAGAAAAAAAATCTGCCTAATGATGATGTCACTGGTGGACGTGTCTTAACTGCCCACAGCCCTCCTATGAGACACAGACTGTGTAGGAAAAAATGTGTGCAAATTTTATCATGAACATTAGTGAGGACCAATTATATGAAGATAAGTTGAAAAGTGGGGAAGTGCTCCTTAAGCTTTTGCACACAAATGGACAAATGAACACTGATGAAAAAATAGCAGACCTACAAGCTTGTAGGTCTGCTATTTTTTTTTAAATCGAAGTACGACTGACACAGAAACATGGCTTTTTCAGAAAACTGTCAGGACGTAGAAGACATTTTTATAGAATCTGATCTCGGGTCAAAATGGGTTAAGGTTGTTGAAATGATCTTGATGCTTATACAGTGTATATGGCTAATATTGCTGGGGACCCCCTGCAACCCCCCTCGAGGACCCCTGGGGCGGTCGGGGGGTCTCCGTACACCCCACTTTCAGAGAACCACTGCAGTTAACCCATTCTGAACGGGAACCCATTTTGGTCTTAGCATCATGTTATGCTTTAGCTATTGAAAAATAGCAGATCTACAAGCTCATAGCGCGCCACCGAGTGGCGTGCTACGAGCTTGTAGGTCTGCTATTTTTTTTTAATCGAAGAGCGACTGTGACATTTTTAGAATCTGATCTCAGGTCAGAATGGGTTAAAAGGACGCCATGCAGGAATTGCTGCACCACCACTGTGGGTGGGCTAAGTGTCACACAGTGCCAAACCCCCGCCCCTTCCCCCCCGCCCCTCCCCCCCGCCTTCCTTCTCAATGTATTACATGGTTCCTGGGGGACGTCGTTGCGTTCAGGCGGGCCCCCGGCAGTAAATACGCTTCATTACAAGTGCTTTTATTTTCCCAGGCGGGCGGCGGAAAGACGACGACCACGACCACGACGCATCCAAATCAATTCCCCCGCTTGCCCTTTTGATCCAGCCACGCCACAGCTTTTATGCCGCGCTCGAGTATAGCAGCACGCTTTATCCCATTCTGACCCGAGATCAGATTCTAAAAAAAAAATGTCTTCTACACGTCCTGACAGTTTCTTGAAAAAGCCATGTTTCCGTGTCAGTCGTTCTTCGATTTTTTCTCTCCAAAAATAGCAGATCTACAAGCTCGTAGATCTGCTATTTTTAAATAGCTAAAGCATAGCATGATGCTATATAACACCAAAAAGGGGTTCCCGGCCCAGAATGGGTTATAGAGCCGATGGAGGGCTCGTGGCCCTTGAGGAATGAGGAGGACTGTGTTATACCGAGATGACGCGCTATGTGCCTCTCTCTCTCGCCGCCGCCATCGTAAAATGCAGCGGCGTGTGCCTGGAATAGCAGAGCAGAGATCCATTACGAGTTCCTGCTCCGTCCGTCCCTCGCAATATCTCCCTGATGGCGTCATTAAGTGGGGACGAGAGCTAAAGGCGCGACAATGGGGAAAAGAACTATTGAAAAGCATGGCACTCCCCCCTGGCAGACATTTGTCACGACTGTAACACACCGCCGTGGACCCATCGGAATGTATATAAAAAAACTAAAAACACAACAAAGGCGTATTTGTCGTGCTGGCAATGGGAATGAAGTCAAGCATTTTGTCATTCCTGCGTTCTTATTGTGTCTTTTCTTTAACTCTGCATAATGCAGTATAGTATACAGGCATTATGGTGGGAGAAGGTTATTGCAGTCAACTTATTGTTCTCAGTTAACTTAAGTGAAAGATCTGCCAGAGAGAGAGCCTTGGCGGCTACACTTTATAGAGCCTCTCTGGCTTCGTGGCCCCCTTGAGGAATGAAGATGACTGTATTACCAAGACGACAGTATTCTATATCGCCTGCTTCTCGCCACCATCGTAAATACAGTGTGTGTGTGTGTGTGTGTGTGTGTGTGTGTGCTTGGAATATAGGGACGGGAACAACAAACACACCACACACTCCCAAGTCCACCCCATGTAACATACTGTGAGACTGCATAGCTTCATAAATACATTTCTTGCTCTTCCCGCTTGACTATTTCTATAGGGACTATAAAGTGCCACGTCGGCAGTATTTATTTGCTATATGATCCCCTGCTATGCATGCACATGCATTCATTGCACCGAGACAACGAAACACTAACATACGTCGCGACAAAGGTTTGGGCGTCTGTTGTATTCGTTTGGTTTCATATTTGCTCTTGTTGGACTCTTGAAATCACCAATCAGGGACCAAATAGATTATTTAACCCATTCTGACCTGAGATCAGATTCATACGATGTTTCCACTGGACACACATACACTGGTCTGATTAACCCATTCTGACCTGAGATCAGATTCTAAAAAAATGTCAGTCGTTCTTCGATTTTTCAAAAAATAGCAGACCTACAAGCTCATAGCGCGCCACTCTGTGGTGCGCTACGAGCTTGTAGATCTGCTATTTTTCAATAGCTAAAGCACAACATGACGCTAAGACCAAAATGGGTTCCCTTTCAGAATGGGTTAAGCCACCCATCCCTATTTTCTGTATGCTCTATAGCGTGTGTCTGTTCCTACATTAGACAGATGTTGACGGCCACGGTACAGTACGGCTACAGTAATGCTTCTGCAAGGCTTGTTTATAGAACATGTGGAACTATAGGCATTTGGGGACAGTATAAAATATGTATTTTGGACAAACGGGAATCCGCCCCGGTGACGGAGTCGACGGGACATAGATGACGTTTTTTTTTTTTGGCTTTTATTTTATTTTTTTATGGAGGGACAGACAGTATATAGGCTGGGATCGGGAGTCGAACCCGCGGCACACTGCCAGACGGGATTATACCAGCCAAGGTGCCTGGACCGCTGAGCCACGGCCCAGGCCCATATAGATGACGTTTTATTGAATGTTTTCCCACGTGGAAAATGTGGACTGACTGTCTGTCAGCGCATTATATCCTGTCACTGGCCAAACGCTACAGTGCGCCGGCATCTAGTCTGTGGTGATAAAAGTACTCACAAGTAAAAGCATGAATACTAATACTAATACTAATAAGTAAAAGTCCGGAATTCAAATAAAAATGTACTCGACCCATTCTGACCTGAGATCAGATTCTCAAAAATGTCTTCTACATCCTGACAGTTTTCTGAAAAAGCTATGTTTGTATGTCAGTCGTTCTTTGATTTTTCAAAAATAGCAGACCTATACAAGCTCGTAGATCTGCTATTTTTCAATAGCTAAAGCATATAACATAATGCCAAACACCAAAAGGGGTTCCCGCCCAAAATGGGTTAACCCATTTTGAACGGGAACCCATTTTGGTGTTAGCATCATGTCGTGCTTTAGCTATTGAAAAATAGCAGACCTACAAGCTCATAGCGCGCCACCGAGTGGCGCGCTATGAGCTTGTAGGTCTGCTATTTTTGAAAAATCGAAGAACGACTGACATTTTTAGAATCTGATCTCAGGTCAGAATGGGTTAATCAGACCAGTGTGTGTCCAGTGGAAACCTCGTATGAATCTGATCTCGGGTCAGAATGGGAAATTTGGCCAATCACTTAGTTATACACCAACATTGGTGCCTCGTATGGACATGAATTGATCACGCAGGGGGGAAATTCAGTTGTCATGGCAATTATAGTTCAGTTGTAAACTGCTTCACAAGGACAATGGTGAGAGAGACTCAGCAGAACAATATTTACCAACTATTCACTGCACTGTTGTGACAGGAACTCCTGTGGTTGTCGACTGCTGTCTCACCCAGAATACAAGACGCATTGTAGGCTTGTCCATGTCTTCTAGTTGTCATTCTTCAGCACGCCTCGCTACGCCCACACATTGACACGGACGTTGCGTTAGTTATACTGTATATAATTCTATACTTTTTTTTTATGACGTTCCCAACAGCATTTATTTTAAGCATTGACATTTCCACAAGAACATTCTAATAGAAGACGGTAATTAGAGCATGCAATTCAATTACCGTAATAGTTTTTTGAAATCCAGGACATTTTTGGTAGATGAGATGTGACAAACCTAGAAATAATCCACACTCTCTGTAGTAGTCTTAGTAAGGAGACTTGTTTAACCCATTTGGTGTTAGCATTATGTTATGCTTTAGCTATTGAAAAATAGCAGATCTACAAGCTCATAGCGCGCCACTCTGTGTATGAGCTTGTAGAGCTTGTAGGTCTGAGCTTGTAGGTCTGCTATTTTTGAAAAATCGAAGAACGACTGACATAGAAACATAGCTTTTTTCCTGGTCTCTAAACTGATGGAGGGGAAAGGAACTGGTTGGAAATACGTGTAACCGGAGAAACTCCCCCCTGTCAGATGAAAAGAAGCGGCTTGGACTCCTCATGCATTGAAGGAAGCATGAGGTTGCTCTCCCGAGGTTGGTGGAGGGGCCCATGCAGGATTACTTTAGATAATTGACACTGGGTGAAAAAATGCGTTACAAAATTGTGGGATATAAAATAATAATAATAATAATAATGTAATAATAATAACCAAGCGGACAGGTTTCAGCGTGCAGGCCTTAATTGGTCAGTGTTATTATGTGACAAAACTTCCAGGTCTGTCTCGCAAAATGTTCGATGGGTGGTCATTTTTTAGCTGAGAGATTAAACCTGTGGTGTTTTTTTATTATATCTTTTCCAAAAGCCTGAAATAGTTGTTTTTTTTCCTCCGACAATGTTTGTATAGTTCTCTGGCACATTTATAATAATAATAATAATAATGTTCACATTTTCTCTTTGACATCGATGACAATCCACCTCAGCCAAGCGTCATTTTTTTTTTATATATTTAGGCTTTTTTCCCCCCCACATTTATTCAGATAAAAACAGGTGGTTTGCAGGACGTTTTGGACCACAATATGTAGCCAACTCTGAGGAACTGAGAGAGAGAGAGAGAGAGAGAGAGACACTAAATAATATGACGTGCAAGGTGACACTGCAGAAGGCATTTGTGCTCCAGTTTCATGGTGACTGTCGGGTACAGCATGGAACAGTTTGATGTCCCGTGGGTGAGTCTTTGTCCGTGTCAGTCAGTGAAGTATAAGTCTGCCAACAGCAGACATAACAGAGAGGGGCCCTGCAGAGAGGGGCCCTGCCAACAGCAGACATAACAGAGAGGGGCCCTGCAGAGAGGGGCCCTGCCAACAGCAGACATAACAGAGAGGGGCCCTGCAGGGCTTTGTGTCCATGGCCCCTGAATGGGTGGGGGGGGCCCGTCAGAGGACCTGAGGTGGACGGACCCCCTCGGTGCCCAAACCCTGAATGCCTCATCCTTAATCTGCCTGACAATTCTTATCAAACTCACCTCTGCTGCCACCTCCCTGTTATCTACACATACACACACACATGCACACGCTCACGTGCACACGCACACGCACCCAAACACACACACCGGAGACGGAACTCACAAGCAGGCCCATGGCGCCTGACAGCTCTCTCGCCCAGTCTGACGTTGACAAGACTCGGCTACTGCCGTTGGTAGGAATTATAAAGCCCAAATGTTCTTGTCACTTACCCAGCCTCACCAGGTGTCTCTGTAAAGGGAATTGGCAGAGAGAGAGAGAGAGGTTAGCCCTTGACCAACTGACTGACTCGTCTGTTCCAGAAAACTGCATTCTTTTGAATATTTGTTTATGCCCTTGAATAAAAATTCAAAGTAGTATTCAAAATGCACACACATGTGTTGGCAATAAACAATGACAAACTGCTGCTTCTATGTTTTTTGCTTTGGATTCAAATGATTGCAGCTGTTCTATGGTAATGCTCTTTGTGTGTGTGTGTGTGTGTGTGTGTGTGTGTGTGTGTGTGTGTGTGTGTGTGTGTGTGTGTGTGTGTGTGTGTGTGTGTGTGTGTGTGTGTGTGTGTGTGTGTGTGTGTGTGTGTGTGCGTGCGTGCGTGCGTGTGCAGGCATAATGCTTGCATAATGTGTGTGTTTGTCAGTGTGGGTGTCTCGGTTCTTATAGCTCTGGGCCAGAGAATAGATTTAGACAACCAACGTGGGCGTGTAAGACAGATATAGGCTCCCGTGAAAAGCACAGGTACATACAACACAGGGAAATAAAGCTGCGTGGACATCATGCTATAAAAAAAGTGCACACTGTAACTTTGCAAAGCTCCCGGTCAAGGCTTTAACCCTTTCTGACCTGAGATCAGATTTAAAAAATGTCAGTCGCTATTTTTCAATAGCTAAAGCACGACATGATGCTAACACCAAAATGGGTTCCCGTTCAGAATGGGTTAGTCATAGATTCATCACCAGCCTAACCATGAACAAAACAATGGCTTTAGATCCTAACCTGTTCTTTGTATAGCTTTTTGTCTGATTGAGTGGAATATTCAGAGGTTTATACTTTAACCCTGATTGTAAAAACTAACCCAATCTTTCGGGTCTATTTGTAATCCCCACCAGAGATAACTAATGGCTGGATTGACAGACATTCTCAACGCGTATATATATATATATATTTATATAGAAGTCTTTATATTACACCCGGACGTGTGGAGACGTCTTTAGGTCCTTTTTAATGGTATAAAACCATAGCTAAAATCATTTTTTTTAGTGGTGCAACCACTACAAGGCACAGCAATGTCCGTGTTGTTCACCTATGTATGTGACGTTCACCTATGTATGAGCACGAGTATGACTATTAGTACCAGTAGGGGCGCTGTTGTGCCAAACAGAGAGAGAGATAGTGCTGTACTGTTGCCTGCTAATGAGAGAGAGAGAGAGAGAGAGAGAGAGAGAGAGAGAGAGAGAGAGAGAGACTAACGGTAGACTCCGAGGGGACTCCTTCGGTAGATATACATGCAGCTCATCCCTGGGAAACAGCACGGTAGATTACTTCATCACTGACATGAACCTGGCATCTCTCAGAGCTTTCACAGTCAGCCCGCAAACACCCCTGTCGGACCACAACAGAACCACGGCCTATCTAAACAGATCAACACACAGACACAAAGAACAAACGCCAAACAAACTACACAATATAAGAAAACGCTACAAATGGAAGGAACACAGCGCAGAAGCCTTCCAAAATGCTATTAGACAAAAACAAGTCCAATCACAACTGGACCAGTTCCTAGAAAAAACCTTTGAAGAAAACAGTGAAAGTGTAAACAGGGCAGTAGAAGGCCTCAATTATATATTCGAAATTACAGCCTCACTAGCAAACCTAAAAGTATCAAACAAGAAAGCCAGAAAAAATTTCGAGAATGACAAATGGTACGATAATGACTGCAAGAATCTCAGGAAAAAATTAAGGAAACTATCAAACCAAAAACACAGAGACCCAGACAACCACAACACACGTCTCCAATATGGGGAAACACTGAAACAATACAAGAACACAGTAAGAGAAAAAAGAGACCAACACGTTAGAAACCAACTGCAAGATATTGAGGATTCCATACAGACAAACAGCTTCTGGGAAAACTGGAACAGACTTAATAAGCTAAAACAGGACGAACTACCCATCCAAAATGGAGATATATGGGTAAACCATTTTTCTAGCCTCTTTGGCCCAATCGAGAAGAACAAAGAACAAAAACAAATAAAAGAAAAACTACAAAACCTAGAGTCAGCCATAAAAGACTACCAGAATCCACTAGATTCCCAAATCAACCTAAAAGAACTACAAGACAAAATAAAAACACTTAAAACAAAGAAGGCCTGTGGGGCAGACGGAATTCTAAATGAAATGATAAAATTCACCGACCTCAAATTCCAACTGGCCATATTAAAACTCCTAAATATCGTGCTCAGCTCTGGGATTTTCCCCAGCACATGGAATCAAGGGCTGATAACGCCACTCCACAAAAGTGGAGACAAATATGACCCAAATAACTACCGCGGGATTTGTGTAAACAGCAACCTCGGAAAGATACTCTGCATGATCCTCAACCACAGAATTCTAAATTTCCTGACAGAAAGCAATGTCCTGAGCAAATCACAAATTGGCTTTCTACCAAAATATCGCACAACAGACCACATTTACACTCTCAACACCCTAATTGACAACCAAATAAACAAAAACAAAAGCAAACTATTCTCCTGCTTTGTCGACTTCAAAAAAGCATTCGATTCAATTTGGCATGAGGGTCTGATGTACAAACTGTTGGAAAGTGGCATTGGGGGGAAAACATATGACATCATAAAATCAATGTACACTAACAACAAATGCGCAGTCAAAATAGGCGAAAAGCACACAGACTTTTTCCCCCAAAGCCGTGGAGTTAGACAGGGATGCAGCCTGAGTCCAACACTCTTCAACATATATATCAACGAATTAGCAAAAACGCTAGAACAATCTACAGCTCCAGGCATCCTCTTGGCAAACACAGAAATCAAATGCTTACTTTACGCAGATGACCTGCTGCTGCTGTCCCCAACCAAGGAAGGACTACAGCAGCAACTCGATCTCCTACACAAATTCTCCCAGACATGGGCCCTGACAGTGAACCTAACCAAGACTAAAATCATGATATTTCAAAAAAGGCCCAGCCGCCAAAACCACCATTTTTTCCTAAATACAATCCCACTAGAACAAACTAAAAACTATACCTACCTTGGCCTAAACATCAGCAGCACAGGGAACTACAACCAAGCTGTAAAGGACCTGAGAGACAAGGCAAGAAGGGCATTCTATGCCATCAAAAGAAACATCAAAATAGACATCCCAATTAAAACATGGCTTAAAATACTGGACTCTGTGATAGAACCAATTTCCCTCTATGGTTGCGAGATCTGGGGACCATTAGCAAACCATGACCTTGAAAAATGGGATAAACACCAAACCGAGACCCTACACACAGAATTCTGCAAATCCATTCTCCGTACCCAGCGAAAAACACCAAATAATGCATGCAGGGCAGAATTAGGACGATACCCACTCATAATCAAAATAAAAAAGAGAGCACTTAAGTTCTACAACCACCTAAAAGAAAGTGACCTAGATGCACTCCATAACAAGGCACTCACACACAGTGAAACTCTAGAGAGATGCCCCCTCAGCCAGCTGGCCCTGGAACTCCGGGCACAAACACAAACAGAGCCACGAGATAGAAAACCCATTGGACTAAACCAAATTATAAAACAGCAAAAGGAAAACTATCTGACACACTGGAAAGTGGCAACACAAAAGCAGAGTAAACTAGAATGCTATCTGGCCCTAAACAGAGAATACACAGTGGCAGAATACCTGAGCACTGTGACCGACCCAAAACAAAGAAAAATCTTAACTAGGTACAGACTCAGTGAGCACAGTCTCGCGATCGAGAAAGGCCGTCATAGGCAGACCTGTATCCCGAGAGAAGACAGACTATGCACCCACTGCACACTAAATGAAGTGGAAACCGAGCTACACTTCCTAACCATCTGTCCATTGTACCAAGACATCAGAGACACATACTTCCCACAGATTACAACCACACACGGAGATTTTGAAAACATGACCAATGACAAAAAACTCCCATATCTGCTGGGCGAAGTACAACAATGTGCAAACACAGCAGCAAGATTTGTGAGTTGCTGTGATAGGAGAAGGATATCAAATGGAACACAACCACCGTAAAGACTAATCATTGTGTATATGCCTGCACTATACCTGCATCGAGTGATCTTGAACATAGAAGTTGATCTATTGAAGAATCTGACAAAGTACATAATTTTTGTTTTTGTTTTGATTGTATTGCTGTATTGTTGTACTGTTCTTTCTGCTTTGGCAATGTAAACGTATGTTTTCTCATGCCAATAAAGCCCTTTGAATTGAATTGAATTGAGAGAGAGAGAAGGGGGGGAGGGGAGTTGCACCACTCATTTTTGAGTGGTGCAACCACTCCTACAACCAGCTTGCAATGTCCTCGTACGTGTTTGTGTGTCTGTGTGTGTGTCTGTGTGTGTGTCTGTCTCGTACTTGTTTGTGTGTCCGTGTGAGCATGAGTATGTGACTTAAAAATAGCAGTAGGGGGCGCCAGAAACAGTGAGAGGGGTAGTGACTCTAATGAGAGAGAGTGAGAGAGGTAGTGACTCTAATGAGAGAGAGAGATAGAGAGAGAGAGAGAGAGGGGGGGGGGGGGGGGGAATTGCACCACTCAGTTCACACGTGTGTGATTTTTTACATTAGGGCAGAATTTACACTGTCTTGAACACATACATATTTCAACATGTAACAGACGGATTGCCATGAAAATGAATGTGCTCAGCAAGGATGCACCCTGATTTGGATGACCCCGTGACCTTTTGCTATACTGCCACCCTTATGGTATAGACCTTCCATTTGCACACACAAGTTATCTCAAAATGTAATGGCATGATTACCACACAACTTGTGAACCCGATGCTTTCATGCCTCCTGGAAGATAAACCCTGGCTATTTGTGTGAGCACATGCCTACAGTATACTCAAC
Source organism: Protomyctophum parallelum (assembly GCF_964188405.1). NCBI lineage: Eukaryota > Metazoa > Chordata > Actinopteri > Myctophiformes > Myctophidae > Protomyctophum > Protomyctophum parallelum. The sequence continues at coordinate 26,415,134 of NC_139703.1, read as the reverse complement.
CCTCAGGGCAAAATATAAACTTTTCATACAAGAAATATCATACGAATAATACTGATTTGTTTCACCCCTGGTTACCTATAGCATTTCGTCTTGCGCCACCCTTCGGGGCAATTACCATTTGTATGTAATGAGCAACATGGCTTCATCTCTATGTAATACCCAAGAGGATAATTAGCAAGAGGGTCCAACTTTGTTTTTACTTCCCCGTATCTGCGCGAGGTGGGCGGTAACATTATTAGGAGACGAGAAGAATGTTGGAGTCTATTAATTTCCAATGGGAGAGTGAACGTGAACACAGCTTCTGATCCATTCCTTAATCAGACCAGTGTGTGTCCAGTGGAAACCTCGTATGAATCTGATCTCAGGTCAGAGGTCACTGAACTAGGCATTTTTTTGGCTTTGTGTACTATATTTCGCCTCTAGTGGCTCCAATGAAGTTGGTCCATCTTCATATAAATAGACCATCTTTGATAATACTGGATGCTATATGCTCATGTGTAGGCCTACAGCAAAGCTTCTAAATAAGCTAAGAGAACTTTTGGTTGTATAGCGTTTGTGGCAAAAGCTTGTACATCATCTAAGAACCACACACAGATTACCCTTTACCTGCACACTTTGTGGCAAAAGCGCTCAAACTTTATTTCTTTTTCCTTGCTTGATCTCAATATATTCAATATATTCTTCCCTTCTTGGATTTCTTTCTTTTACTAATTTCACCCACCTTTTCCCCCCTGTAAAACTGTGAGCTGGTTCAGATTCTCTCATTGTTATACTGCCACTAGCTCTGCTATGTTACTCTCGACTTCTGCCGCTCGCATGAATGCAGACCAGCCTCTCGTCTTTATCGTAAATAAAAATAAAGTTTGTGCTATACTCACCAAAACAAAGGCGGGTTGTGTCATTAGAAAGCCTACTTTCCTTAGTGGAAGCACTCTGAGCCCCCCACCACACGTATAAACGGTACTTTTTGGCCAAAAGGGGATTTAGTTTCCACCGGGAAAAAAAATACTTTTAGTTACTCCGCTGCGCCTTCTACCGATATTGCCCAGAGAATTGCCTCATAGAGAATATTTTTCCTCTGGTGGAAAAAAAAAACTTTCTCGAGTGTCTATCTAAGTGAAGAAGCAGTAGCCGTGCATGAACCTCACTGTGTGTGTGTGACTGTGTGTGTGTGTGTGTGTGTGTGTGTGTGTGTGTGTGTGTGTGTGTGTGTGTGTGTGTCCAGTCACTGAGCTGTTGAATGCAGTGCCGCTTGCCTCCCTGTTGACCCAGGGAGGAGATCTCCACTCTGCAGGAGATAACGCTTGGCTACAAGGAGCGCACACGCCTCCATTATGTTTACGTCAGGCCACATTTGCTGGGGTCAGAGCTGCAGCATACACACACACACACACGCACACGCACACGCACACGCACACGCACACACACGCGCACGCGCACGCACACGCACACGCACACACACACACACACACACACACACACACAGTGCAGAGATACAGTAAACAGCCTCACCTCATTCCTATGCCGGTAGACCCAGCTTTAATTAATTTCCTGCCCAGTGTTTCTGGAGCAGCGATGACAACACACCAGTACCATGAATACATGCATACTCAGCATACTCACACAGCAAGCACACAGGATTACAGCAGCACGCACACACGCACACACGCACGCACGCACAGCACGCACGCACGCACGCACGCACGCACGGCACAAATATGCATCTTTTCCTCCAGAAGAAAAAGTCTTTGTCTCCTGACTTCGCATATTTCCACCTCATATTCAAAATTGATTCAATGTCTGAGAGAACATTGTGTGTGTGTGTGTGTGTGTGCGCGTGTGTGCGTGCATGTGCGCATGTGCGTCTGTTATACAAGGGGGCTGTTGTGGCGTGAGTCAGAATGTCAATGCTCGTCCACGTCTGCTGAGAGACAGAAAGTGACAAGCGTAAGACAGGACGAGACATGCTAAAAGCCAAAACATGCTCTGAAGGCTTCGGAAGATGGAAGGAAGTGTTTGTATCAGCAAACCTCTCCCCGTAAAGAGTCTATGCCAAGGTCAACCTGGATCTCTCGGTGTGTGTGTGTGTGTGTGTGTGTGTGTGTGTGTGTGTGTGTGTGTGTGTGTGTGTGTGTGTGTGTGTGTGTGTGTGTGTGTGTGCGTGTGCGTGTGCGTGTGCGTGTGCGTGTGCGTGTGCGTGTGTGCGTGTGCGTGTGAGTGTGCGTGTGAGTGTGCGTGTGCGCGTGTGTGTCCAGTATGACAGCTACTCGAGTGATACCTCACACGTCAAAGTAGGAAAATCTTGCTAGTTTTTCTGTTTAGTTTTTTCATACTTCAGGGAAGCACGAAGTGAGAGTCTGCGGTTGTCTAGGAAACAAAGCTGCGTTGAGACATGCTCATTCTACCCAACACATTTGCACATCACATTAATGTAAAGATTCTTCCATTAGCCATTAGTAATTAATTTGGGCCACAATGCTGCATGGGGGAGGTGGAAGAGCTAAAAAGCAACAATACAATAATACAATAACCAGGCAACAACAATACAAGGTCTTGTGTACTGTGTTTAAAACACCTACAGTTTTTGAATGAATATGAACTATACTTAGACTCCATAAATACGGGGAGGGGAGGCCATTGGGAACGGTGCGGGAACAGCCCTATCCCAGAAAGGATAGCTCTAGGAGAGGGAGGAGTATACAGGAGGCCCCCTGCTGAGTACTCCCACTGGTACTTACAGCTCGCTAAACTGCAGCACTTTATATTTAGAGGCATAAATAAATGGCAGCATGCGAGTTGCTATGTATGTTTGTGAATCTCTATTTAACCAGTGGAGCACCACCGCACTGGTCACCCTGGCAAAGAACGCTCCATTACAAAAGGCTACACTCGTCGAAGAACACAAAACAACGACGCACGTTAATAATTCAACGTGATGAAAGCCGCACTGATCGATTATATAGCGGTTGAAAACGGGAGACGCGGCGGGCACCCTAACGAGCGACGCCTATATAAACACGCGCGCGCCATGGCTAATAGCTGTGCCGCTTGAGATTTAAACAAAGGCTTAGTTAGACTATAAGCAATCAGGCTCTGTGTAAATTATTGAGACGACCCAGTGAATGCTGGAAAAGCCTTCCTGAATGACTCCATGCCGCATGCATTAATATTATCATTGCACCACCGAGAGTTATTGTATAGGAGGAGGTCCTCTATCGTCATAGTGTAGACCTATATATCGTAGCAATGTTTGCATGCGGGGGCACGGTGGCACAGTTGGTAGTGCTGTCGCCTCACAGCTAGAAGGTCCTGGGTTCGATTCCCGCTCGGGACGCTGTGGGTGCTGGCGGCGTGTTCCCTCCTCCGCGTCATCAGTGCCCATACCCGAAGGCGGGGTTGGCGAAAGGGCCTTTCTGTGTGGAGTTTGCATGTTCACCCCGTGTCCCCTAGGGTAGGTACCCTCACAAAAACATGCAGTAATCCTGGTCACTAAACTGCCTCCCCCTGGCCAGCCTGGGCGCCTGATGGAGGGGAAATGAACTGGTTGGAATAACGTGTTACTTCCACGCGCTACGTCCAACCAGGGAAACTCCCCCCTGTCAGGTGTAAAGGAGCAACTTGGACACTCAGGCATGAAGGAAGCATGAGTTCAAGTCCGTTGCTCTCCCCTTGTCCCCCATATATGGGGACTAGGTTGGTGGATGGTGTGTAGAGCCCAGGATCACATTAGATGATTGACACAGGGGTGAAAAATGGCTTACAAAATCGTGGGATAAAAATATACATATTAAAAAAAAAAGCAATGCTTGCATGCTGTGAGGATGCATCAAATAACATGTCCGTCCTCCAGTTCTTTCCTCCTATATGTGTCGATTTCAGGCAGCAAAAACACTGTGCAGAAAAGGAGGAGACATGAGCTGTATACTGTAGCTATATAGCTCCATTCGGAGGGTATAACGTTGCACTGGGAAGCAGTGACCACGCCGACCTGAATGTCAGCCAGATTGGCTTGTAATAGATGTAGAGGCCGCGTTGCTCTGCCCACCCCCCTCCCTGCCCTCTGGGCCCTGAAACAAACCAAGTCCGAGCCACTAGGCCGTGGGTACTCCGATACAGTTCAATCTCTGCCTTGCTGCGTTCTCATGCCTTCTCTCCCTCTCTCCCGGGTCCACTCTTTCTTCTTCCTCTCTTTGCTTTTCTGACTCTCTTTTCAGTCCATTTATCTCATTATGGCCCCGGCTATCTCCAGTGGCGTCGAAAATGAAGTGTTAATCTCTCTTCTCATCAATCTCTCGCCCGGCCCAGGAGTGCATACACCGGGCCCTCTCTCTCTCTCCCCGCATCACAAAATGATGACTGGCACTTTTACTTGTTTGGAGAAATAAGTGCGGGGGCTAAATTGAATTTTAATGGATCGCGCATCCCCCCAGTGAAAGGTGCAATCCATTACTGAATGATTGTAATGTTGTTTGTTGCCAGCGTTGATTTATGGTACATATAGTGAGCTGGGCCAAAGGTGGGTACGTCGGGGGGGGGGGGGGGGGGGGGGGGGGAGAAGCAGCATTGTGTGTTGATGGGGTTTTAACTATGGCAAGGAGGAAGTGCAGAGGGGGAGGAGGGGGAGGAGGGGAGGACGTTCGCCAATGCGTTTAGCTGTTTATCCCATTTAGGCCTGACCTCGAAATTAAAAAAGAAAAATAAATCTCATAAATCCTCCAGTTTTCTGAAATAAATATCTTCGCGATTTTTCAAAAATAGCAGATCTACAAGCTCGTAAGCGCTACGAGCTTGTAGATCTGCTATTTTTCAATAGCTAAATTATAACATAATAGCACCAAAAGGGGGTTCCCACCCAAAATAGGTTATTCACCCCTTCAAACAAACAGGATGCACCCTGCCTGCCTGGGGGGACCCCTTCAAACAAACAGGATGCACCCTGCCTGCCTAGGGGGACCTGCGTCACAATTCATAATCTTGAGGCAGTTTTGCGCGAGTGCGAGTGTCGCCCGTTAAGGTGATATGTGTGACGGAGGGTTCTGCGATATTCAATGCTATATGCCTCTATACCGTCATTTGAAGCACGGCGGTTCTCTGAATCATAATAACATTTACCGCTGCTACACTCATTAATAACACCAATAATAATATCTTCATCCATCTTCCAACGGCTTATCCGTAGTCGGGTCGCTGCATGGGACAACGGCTCCACCAGAGAGCCAACCAGACTTCACTCTCTCCAGAGAAACATATAGCAACCTTCGCACCAATTCGGTCCTATACATTTTGTAAGATTGACGAGACCTTCTGTAGTCATGTTAGGATACGAGTTATGATGCCACGACACTTTGGAGTTTGGGTCATTTAGGTGAAACTTGAGGTTTACTTTGGGTGAGCCAGCAGAACCAACAGCTGCTGTGCTGTAGGGCAAAAGCACATACATTATAAACCTTTATTTTATTTATTTTTAATTTTGCACAAAGCGTTCTTCATCTGCATCTGTTTGTTAAATGGCGCGTTTGTCGTATACTCGACTCAGGTCAGCTGCCGTGCAAGTCATTTCCCCTGCAACAATCTGCCATCTGCTGGTGATAAAATATTGGATCTGTGGAGTGGAGACGCTCAGGGGGAAGGAGTTAGCCAGATTGTCTAGACGGTAACGTGCTCCACACGGCCATTTTCATGGCAGATATACAAACGCCCCCTCTGGAAAGCTCGCCTGGAGCTTCTCCACATGAGTGTGGGGTTTAACCTCGCAGGCCATGTGGATATACGGGGGGGGGGGGGGGGCTCGAGGTCCCCTTCGTCTTGGCCATTACTGCCAGAGAGAATCTGGTAAATGCCTGATTTTGCATCCTGTTATCCTAGCGATTCCCCCCTCGTCCCCAAACGTTTCGCATGGCTCGTATTAGCGTCTTTTATCACACAATATTGGCTAGCTATATAGGCTAGCATTTGATTTCACAGTCAGTGGCGGTCATCTACACACATTCCGTACACCTGCGGAAGCACGTGGCCATGATGGTAATGGCATAACTTTAGATGGAGATTAGTCAAATGCCGTATAGGGCAGGCCAAAGCTATAGTCATCTCAGAGAGTGTTCGCTAGCAACCAAAAATCAATAATGGCGGCTTATGGACCATTTGAAAGGGCTGACTTCTTGATTTCATCCATCACCTAACAACCTGCCACCACCTTACCCAACAATCCTTCACAGGGAACCGACCCTCAGTGGCATGTGGAACAGCTGAGCAGCAATATACAGCGCACGCACGCACGTCACATATACATACATGCACAGAACAATTACTGGAGATAATGGTGTGAAATTGAAATGATGTAATAGGTTATACGACCTGCCCTCTTTTAGTGCCTGGCTATAATTAACAGGGTGACTCATAAGACACGCATGGCACGCACGCACACAAGTGCAAAGGGACTCTCAAGCATGCTCACATAAGATGCTTATGAAGACTTATTTTGTCTCTGTCACTGATAAATAAATTAAACCGAGGATTTATAGAACTGTAAAGGCTGTGAGGGAGAAAATTGCTACACTGACTCCACTAAATACCGACATGTACACACAAAATTTGCTTGTGCTTCGATTTACTCACTTTTTTTTAGTTAATCTTTCTGCACAGTATGCTAACTTGCCTTGTTTTTAATTATTTAGTGTCACAAAGTAATATTCCATGTGCAAGAATTGATCAACATAGTCTAATTTAACAAACACAACACCTTTTATCGCACTGAGGGAAGTGCCAGTGTAAGCAATTGCTCGGCCAAACTTTTTACCCCACCCCATCTCGCATGCATGCATGCGCACACATCTCTCTCTCTCTCTCTCTCTCTCTCTCTCTCTCTCTCTCTCTCTCACTCTCACTCTCACTCTCACTCTCACTCTCACTCTCACTCTCTCTGTCTCTGTCTCTCTCTCTGCCAGGTAGATGTAAGTGCAGCAGCAATTGAATGCTGCTTCCTGTGGATGTGGCGTTGCTAGGCAGAGAGAGGGTTTCTTTATAGCAAGAGCAGGGGACGGACAGATGGATGGCTTGGATAGTGGATGGATGGTTCAGTGGATGGATAGATGGGTGTGTGGGTTGTTGGGTGGATGGATGGATGGATGGGTGGATGGATGGTTCAGTGGATGGATAGATGGGTGTGTGGGTGTGTGGGTGGGTGGGTGGGTGAGTGATGCAATGGGTGGGTAGATAGACACATAATCGTCTGCATTGATTGATTGTTCATTAAGGGAAATGACGGCTTCTATGCTAGAACATAGACACGTTTTTTTCTTTTTCCTTTCGGTCCCTGTCACTAGAGCAGTGGTTCTTTAACTTTTTTGGCTTCAGTATACCCCCCCTTTTCCTGATCTCTGGATCAAAGTACGGCCTTTTCCCGACTACATGTTGCATAGAAAAAGAGAAAACGATATCTAGCATATCGTTGCTCCATATTTCTACTTGTTTTGGTAAATGAATGCCCTACTTTGCCATGCTACACGTCATACAAAAGTAGCAAAATTAGCAGATCTACAAGCTTGTTTATCTGCTCTTTTGAATTTGAATCCTGAAAAGTAGCCGTCTGGGACATTATAAGATATCCACACGATGATATGAATGAACAATAATCCACCTATATATTGAATATATTGAAGAATATAACATTGCAAATAAGAAAAGGAGTGACAGAACTAGAGAAAACGACCATCCTGAGCACATTTTTACTTTAAACTGTGTCCAGTTTTTCCATGTTCTACTACGTACCCCCTGTAGTAGGCTACCTCTGCCGCCATTTGAGAACCAGTGAGATAAACAAATGTTCACATTTGAGGGGCTTTATCTTCCTGGAACACCCCACTCCCACCCTAAGTCCCTGCGACATACTAGCGTCATGTCCAGGGGGTGTACTTGTACATCAATCTGCCTCACGCTATACAGACACAGGCGATATAGGCTCCTGCCCAATATGGGCCTCATGGCTTGGCAAGGCTTACTATAGAATAGAAGTGATCACGTCAGGGGGGCAGTCAGACAGATATTTTGTGAAGCCACTGAGGAAATCGGGATTTCCTGAAAGTTCATATAATGGCCTGTTGTGGCGCTGTCATTGGGCCCAAAAAAACCTAGACTGTATTACCTTAATAAACATGGTCATGAATACTTTCTGCTTCCAGTCACTAGTTTAAAGTCTCATTTCATAATATTCTTTTTGGAAAATGATGGTCCCATTGGCGCATGTTCTGAGGGGCGTGGCTACCGTTACAGTCATATACGGGATCCCCCACCCACTCAAGTCAAAATAAAAACCAACAGAGAAGAAGGGGGGAAGTCCCGCCTCGTTGTCTGGGCCAGCCAATGGGCCAGCTGGGCCCAAACAGATCTAGAAAGATGGCGATGTACACAAGGAAGGACTGACAGGCTTCATTTTACGTTCATGTTAGACCCGGGGAACGCTTTGTCCATATTTTTTACAGTCTATGGATCACGTACAATGATCTTACAATGAGTTTTTTTTTACCTTAACCCATTCTGACCTGAGATCAGATTCATACGAGGTTTTCCACTGGACACAAACTGGTCTGATGAACCCATTCTGACCTGAGATCAGATTAAAAAAATGTCAGTCGTTCTTCGATTTTTTTCAAAAATAGCAGACCTACAAGCTCGTATCACGCCACTTGGTGGCGCGATATGAGCTTGTAGGTCTGCTATTTTTTTTTAAATCGAAGAACGACTGACATTTTTTGAATCTGATCTCGGGTCAGAATGGGTTAATCAGACCAGTGTGTGTCCAGTGGAAACCTCGTGTGAATCTGATCTCAGGTCAGAATGGGTTAAATGTTGCCCAGCCCTAGCCTGTGAAGGGACTACACACAGCAGAACATACAGTACTGTACGTTGTACAACAGGGGTGCCCAAAAGGTAGATCGTGGTCTACCAGTAGATCACAAAGACTTTGCAGGTATAGATCACAGCATTTCATGGTCCTAAACATATCTTTTATTTAAATATTAAAAAAAACCTTTTTGGAATCTGATATTTCACGCTATTCCAAAGCCCCCTCAGGTACATTTTTAAACACATTTGGGCAATGGGATCATATTTTTTCTGGTGGGTAATAGATCTTTGTTAAGCTGGTCATTTTGAAAGTCTCTCTCAAGTCAAAGAAGTGTGGGCACCCCTGCTGTAAAGGAACCACAAGAAACCTTGAGTTTAGTCAACATTGCATTTCTCTCAGTTGTTTATTTGGCCTTGCGGTATGTACTGAAAACAAGCATCTGACTTCACTCTGGACTCCACAATGACAGAGAGAGAGAGAGAGAGAGAGAGAGAGAGAGAGAGAGAGAGAGAGAGAGAGAGAGAGAGAGAGAGAGAGAGAGAGAGAGAGAGAGAGAGAGAGAGAGAGAGAGAGAGAGAGAGAGAGAGAAAGGGAGGTTGTTGATTATAGCCAGAAACTGACATGAAAACCTTGACTGCATTTATATTTTATTTTACTGCACATTTCAAGATTGAGTCCCCTTTGCCAGTTTCCATTGTCAATGAGACACGTTATTGCGAAGGAACATCGCAGCACATAATAGACAAGAAGGATTTAATTTACTTTAGTTTTTACTCAAACAGGCTCACCTCAACTTCAATAAGGTTTATTGCATCATATATTAATACAGAGAAAGACCGCTGCACTTGAGTGCTTTAGTGTGTGGAAGCTCTACAGTGCCGGGTGAAATTAGCCCAATGCCGCCATTGTCTCCATCATGCCTGTGAACCTTAACCCATTCTGACCTGAGATCAGATTCATACGAGGTTTCCACTGGACACACACTGGTCTGATGAACCCATTCTGACCTGAGATCAGATTCTAAAAATGTCAGGCGCTCTTCGATTTTTCAAAAATAGCAGACCTAGAAGCTCGTAGCGCGCCACTCGGTGGCACGCTATGAGCTTGTAGATCTGATATTTTTCAATAGCTAAAGCACGACATGATGCCAACACCAAAATGGGTTCCCGTTCAGAATGGTTTAATAAAGACCATCTTGCGTAACTAATTTGGGATTTTAATTCGGGCAAAGTGGGTTTAGGAGGTAGACGGTGGGAAGGTTATTGAAATTCTGAAGTTTGGAATGACTCAATTTGACTTGGACTTTCTTCTAGGGATTAGCTCGCTCTAGCCCACCACAGAGAGTTGAATCTAGCTTGAGACCGTCACGTATCCAACAGCCGAGGTCACTTTCAAATTGTCTCCGCTTCAGTTCAGATTCATACATACATATACCCTGAGTCTGAGAATGTTTGAGTGGAATTGTTTTAGGATAATATAAGGTCAGACAAAGAGGCTCCGCTTCGGTCCTCAGACCTTCATCAGGTGAAATGTGTCTCATGTTGATTGCAAGCATAATATGCAGCGTGCCGTATAGTGTTCGTCGTGTTGCATTGCGTTGCGATGCGTTGTGAGCTGCCTGCTATAATGCATAGTGACACACATATAGTGACACACATAGTGACACACACGCATGCACACACACACACACACACACACACACACACACACACACACACACACACACACACACACACAGCGTAGATGTCTGTCCATCCTGGGGGGGGGGGGGGGGGGGGGTGGCAGTGTACCCATCAATGTTAATGACCTTTGGATAGACGCCATCTCCCTTGAAGCCCAGGAAAATCTCGAACAGAAGTATATCCCTGACTTGGACAAAGTATTTGTTAAATATTGTGCAATGGAAACGCAAACCAAGACTTTATATGAACATACTGTGCAAATGAGCTGTCAGATTCTTAATAACGGCACACACACACACACACACACACACACATACACACACACACACACACCTATATATCATTATTGTTGTTTTGTTGTCGTACTTGAAATGAAATGAAGGGATTTGATATAGCTTTCTCTCTCGGCTGTCATCGTTATCTGCTGAGCAATTTTAGCCCTCCAAACCTTGATCTGCTGGCTTTAGATAACTGCCGGAGCCAATGCCCCTGCATTCTGTTTGTGAATAGCACAGCTCAACAAAGCGCCTTGATTTGACTGCCTTTATTTCGGGCTTGCTTCTCGGCTACAAAGGAAATCTGACGATGCGCGAATTGGCGAGCTTTGAACGCGCTGACAGGAGCTCTTAAGCCATTCTGAACGGGAACCCATTTTGGTGTTGGCATCATGTTATGCTTTAGCTATTGAAAAATAGCAGATCTACAAGCTCATAGCGCGCCACCGAGTGGCGCGCTATGAGCTTGTAGGTCTGCTATTTTTGAAAAATCGAAGAACGACTGACATTTTTAGAATCTGATCTCAGGTCAGAATGGGTTAATCAGACCAGTGTGTTTCCAGTGGAAACCTCGTATGAATCTGATCTCAGGTCAGAATGGTTTAAGCCGTGCAGGTGGTATAGTAGCCCCCTGTCCGTCACAACGCAGCACAACATCAAGTGGTTCAGCCAAGCGGCCATTAAGTTGACACTCTGGAAACATTGCATAAAACTACCATTTACATCATTTGTGGTGTCGCAAATATATGTATATGTAATATATATGTATATGTATATGTATGTATGGGTACATGTGGACTAAGCGTGTAGTGGTGTGCTTTCCAGACCACATAATGTCTGCATGTGGCACATTGCGTGATATACATTGATCTGAAAAGAGAGAGTGTACACACCCAGGCTCTAGAAGTCTGTCTGTCTGTCTGTCTGCCTGCCTGCCTGTCTGTCTACAGTGTATTGTATACTGTATCTATCTACTGTACATAAAATGTGGGATGAAGATGGAACAGACAAGGATAAAGCTGCTCAGCCATTAAACTGTATCTGACTCCCAGTAGGGTTTGTCCTTATTGTCCTTGGCAAGAAAGTGGTGCACGTCTCTTTTAGAGCGAGAGCGTGAGAGAGGGCAAGGCGTGGTGTGTGTGGTGGCAATGGAATGATCCAGGTGTGGAATATTACCTTTCCTATTTGGCATGAGTTAGTGCGTGCGTGCGTGCGTGTGATTGAGGGAGAGAGACAGCCAGACAGACAGACAGAGGGGGAGAGAGAGGTGAAGGTTGCTGTCATGTGTGTGGGGGCGATGCATTTCTTTTTTTCAATGTGTTAATGCTCTGTTGGACAGTCAGATGAGATTATGGGATCGCTGTGTGGCAATAACATAACAACAGGGTGACCTGGACAGGTGTGAGGCTGGGCGTGTGTGTGTGTGTGTGTGTGTGTGTGTGTGTGTGTGTGTGTGTGTGTGTGTGTGTGTGTGTGTGTGTGTGTGTGTGTGTGTGTGTGTGTGTGTGTGTGTGTGTGTGTGTGTGTGTGTGTGTGTGTGTGTGTGTGTGTGTGTGTGTGTGTGTGTGTGTGTGTGTGTGTGTGTGTGTGTGTCTGTTTCCAAGTTTTTGTCACAAAGTGGAGAATATTGTGTCTTTGTTGTATTGATATTACAAAGTATATGGACAGGAGTGTTATATAACTCTGAAAGTGTAAAAACCCAATTTCACAATTTCACGCTGGCTTTTACCGTGTTTTCGGGCCTGCGTGTGTGCGTGTGTGTGCGCGCGCACGCACGCATGTGTGCATGCTTGTGTGTCTATAGTGTGTACCCTGGATGAGTGCCATTCCATGGAGATCTGTGTAAAATGTGCTTTGACAGGCTGGGAGATCAGTGGCTTGTGAAGTGAGACACATTTCAAGTGAAGAAGAGTGAATATGGGGTTTTTCTTTGGTCCTCTGTAACGATTCTGTACATTGTTCCTACGTAGGTGCGTGCGTGTATTGTGAAATGGCCTCTGACCCTGCTCTTTCATTCTGTTGGGCTCACTGTGACTGCTTCTGGGAAGGTCAAAGGCTACCTAAATGCCTTTATTTGCACATGCACGCACGCACGCGCACACACACACACACACACACACACACAAACACACACACACACACACACACACACACACACACACACACACACACACACACACACACACACACACACACACACACACACACAAGCACGCGCACACTGCTTCTAATGGAGTGCTATTTCAATGTCTCAGACATGGCGTTTCTTCCTCTCCTGGCTCTGGCCAGCGTTGCTCTGTGTGTGTGTGTGTGTGTGTGTGTGTGTGTGTGTGTGTGTGTGTGTGTGTGTGTGTGTGTGTGTGTGTGTGTGTGTGTGGTAGAGAGCAGAACGTCTTCCTGACTCAAGGTGATTGGAGGCAGCGAGCCACCAGCTGCAGCCGGGGTCCCTCACGGCATCGCCGCGCCAAACACCAGAAAATGCTTTAGCTGATTCGGGCTCCGTTTGGTCCCATAAGTTGGGCAAATTCAATCATGAAAACCAAGGAAAAGGCAATGACTCAAGGACAAATGTCAATTAGGATTTCCCTGCCCGTTGCGACGCACGGGGGATATGTCACGCGATTAGATTTGGAGGAACTTTAGACACGTTGAGTGGTTTAAAAATTTCAGCGTGTTCGCGAGAAGAATAATTTTGAATCGCGGGGCTGTGGACTATATACCGTAGCGACGCTTGTGGGAACGTTGTCTGCTTGCTAACTGATTTTAACTTTGTAAGGGCTGTGTTGTTTTTGTCTATTTTCAGACTCCTCCGTGGCAGTGATCAACCGCATGTTACGGCCCATGTGCCTAAATGATGCCACTCTCCAGTGCTTGATGTGCGGGCAGTAATTGGCTGCGCCGAGCCACGACTGACGCCTCCGAGGAGATAACGAGACGGCCATTTTCAGCATAATGCTGATGGACAATTTGAGCAGCTCACTTGATTCTGCCCCTATCGTAGAGATTCCCCTGTGAATTCATTAGGCCTCGCGGGTTGACGAGAGATTAGAGATGTGCATGAAATATTAATCACCTTAATGATTGCTGAAGCATTATACGGAAATTTGAAAATATTGAGAGAATGGTAAAAAGGTGTTTAAGCTATTGTGTCTGCTTTAAGCTATAGTATCTGTACTGTACAGGTGGCTGAGGCAGGAGAACGTTGGATATGGGAAGGGGGGGGGGGGGGATGTGAGAATTGGCACTATGTGCGGTTTAATGGATTCCAGAACAATGGCTTCCAACAGACGTTCTATAATAATGTAACTTAATGGGATGACTCTGCGTAACCTCACCCAGGAAGCGTAATGCCTTCTCCTCTTCTCTCTCTCTCTCTCTCTCTCTCTCTCTCTCTGTATTGTCTCATTCCGTCTGTCGTACAGCATAGCAGCTTTACCATCCGGATTGATTTCGGTAGAATTAGCTCTTCTGCCACTCTCCGGTGTGTCCGTTGATGCTGGTGCGATGCATTTCACTCACTCCAGGTGGGGATTTGTTCCGGCGCTAGCGGCTTCCTGGGATTACATCTAACACCCCCAACCCCCCCCCCCCCCCCCCCCCCCCCCTCCCCAAGTCACTCAATTGGGGCTCTCCTGGCAATCTGGGATATTCCTGAAATACAAGCCAGCTCCTCAACACATTGATTTGTGCCATTTGCAGGTAATCCTGATGGAATCATGGCCAGGGAGAAGACCTCTCACGGGAAATGGAACATATTGAGAGAAATGGAAGAGAATATCAAACTCCCAGACTCTCACTACAACTTCTGGTAGTGAGAGATGAAAGACAATAATAATATTTCTAAGATTTCGGTCAGGATTGCAACAGCACCACAGTAGTTCAGTCACAAACAATCGTTTAATGAATGCTGACACTGTTGATGGTTTCGTACTTGTATTTTTTGGATTTGAATGCAGCATTTGACACTATTGCTCATAATAATTGTAGATTACAGCAGTGCGTTGATATCTAGGACTGCTTTACAGCGGTTTACGTCATTCATTTTTAACTCTGAAATTTGTATAATTGGCTTACATTCTGAAATTCAATCATCATTTAATTCTTTATCCAGCAACTTTAACTTCGCTATAGTGGTTGCCTGTCTGTTTTAGAAATATAAGATTTTACTGATTCCTTTAAAGCGCAAATAACATGCACTTTAAAACGTCTTTTAATATTTAATATCATATTGTCTATGTCCATCAAATTTCTAATGGTTTGAGCCTCAATCACCACTCTGATATAACCAGGCCTTGTCATTTCTTTCTGGACTTTGAAAGCAGTTTTAGCTGCAATACCACAATGTCCTGAGGTGGTGGGGGTGCTGATATGCAGAATATTTAATATTTGAGTCATTATAATACTGATGCTAGAAAAAACCAGATTCGTTTCCATTCCATGCCAGCTTGGAAAATCAACAATGGTGGACATTGTAAACAAAATGGAAATGCAAATTTGAAACTGAAGACTGAATAAGGAGGAAATATACAAAGTAGGGTGACATTGATGACATCACGATGAGACCAAAATCAGTTGAGCTGTTCCTGAGAGCAATTTCCACACCTATAATATAGGTGCTTTACATTCATACGTACATACTAGAGATCAGCAGATGAGCTTTTTTGTCACCCGAATCCGAATGTGCATATTTATAATCCGCCCGCTATCTGACCGCATTAATTAATCAATCCAAACCACCCGCTCCGCTGCAGGGAAGCAAAAGTGTATACTGTATACAGTAGTATAGCCAATCTACAAGCTCACAACGCGCCACTGGCTCGCTGCGACGCGTTTTGAGCTTGTAGACCGGCTATTTATAAGTTGTGTCACTCACCACTGCCGACAGTTGACCAAAGTTACGGTAGTATATTCCCATTTCCAACAAGGCTGCCGTCCGTTCAGTCATTCACGTTCTCACATCGCAACGAACGTCTTTTCATGTGGCATATCCAGCCCTCGCTCCCATGCAGTCCCATGACACCGAGTCCCACGCCAAACTTATATTCTTCCCTTCTGTTTCAGTTAGTTGTACGTTTCTTTCATACTCTCAGCTGCCTGTTAGCCTAGCAGCTAGCAGACCACTCGCACACCATTGTTGTGGTCCTTACTTAGCCAATATAGGCGTCTAATTTGTGCCTGATGGAAAATATTAAAATACTACTAACGCACACATGCCGAGATTTTGTGCCTTTTGTATACCTATCCCTCTATAAAAAAGAAAATAATTGCGAAAAACTACATTATAAGCTATAGATAGATTCATTTATTTCCGTTTTAAAAGTTATAAAGCCTATTGATAGATGCCATTAATTTATTTCCAGCATTATTTCACCCACGGTTTATCCAATATTAATTTAAAATATATTTTAATGACCCATATCCACCCTAAACTGCGGTTACCCGCGGCAACCGCGGCTAAATCCGCGACCCGCTGGTCTCTAATGTATACTGTATGTACATACATTATGGAAAGCACACACTATACTACACTATACTTATCTATATAATCATTACATTTTCATTTCTCTGCCTTCAACTTGAAGGTACTACTAAAGTACTACTATGCGCTGTCTCCTTATTCAGTATTTAAGTCCGACGTCATTTTGTAGTGCTACGTTACGTCCGGGTCCAAGTGGCACCAGCTCCCGTCCGCATCTCATTCATTGTAAATAGAATATCTAAGCGCGTGAATCTTTTTACAATGACGTTATTTTTCAGAAAGGAAGCCATTGAGGGTTATAATGGTCACTCTTAATGCTTCCAACTCGAGTAGAAGTATTAATGTTTTGTGTCCATGTGTGTCCATGACGACAAAAATATATGATGTGGAGACAATAAAGACTATTATTATTTTATCCATTTGCTCTGTAAAATATTTCGGGGGCATGTTTAGAATGTGTGCAGGCTTGAGTATGTTGAATCTAGTTTGCATCAATTTGGATTTAGTTGACACAATAAAATAAAATGGCGATAGTATTCCATGTGGGGCAGACGGCCTGTCCCTGCCAGGTTTGGGAGAGCAGCGCAGCTTTGTTGTTGCGAGGAAAACGGTAAAATGAGACTTTCGTGGTTGTTTTCGTCTCAGATTTAGTCTGACGGAGCGTCACAGTATAACTCTATGGGGACACAAAAGAGACACAAAAGTAGTACCCGGAAGTATCTCGACTGAATTGTCGCCTCTGCTCATCTCTCTTTAGCCTTGTGCTGATTTCATTGGCATTCTCCTCAGAGATTGTTAGATATTTTTTAGATGGCACATTTCTCCTCAGAGTGTGTTTGCATTTTGTACGTGTTGAGAGGAAACCCTTTGTTTTTTTGCGTTATGATTACACTCTTTAGGCAGCCATCCCACAAAATCTTAGGTTTGTTTATACTGTAAATTGGAATTTTTGGCAGTTTCTTGGGGAGGAACTGAAGAGAGAGGTTGAGAGCACTGCAGCGCCTGCCACCAGAAACGGTTCTTAATTGACTGTAAAGCGCCCAACTCTCTCAAAGGTCAGAGGGAGCCACGGCAGTGTATTCACAAAGTAAATAATTCACAGTGATAAAGAATGCACGCTCCCCTCCTGTGAATCGTTGACAATCAGTCATGAAAAATGCATGAAAGCAACAGAAATCTGGGACGTAGAAGGGAGAAAAATGGGTTCCCCGTCCCCCCCTTCACTCCCCTTCTCCCTCCCTGTTTACCTGAGGGAACAATTAATGATGTCACATCATATCTCCTCGGTGATGAAAGTGGATTCACTCGGCTGTCTCGTCTCCATGCGGAGTTGGCTCCAGATAGAGAGTTGACCGCAGTGAGTTGACACATAGTTCATCCTGCAATCATTAACTCTCAATAACATGAACCCCATACGATCCTTATTCTAGACCTGCCATACTAGACGAACATTCGGCAAAGAACAGGTGAACATTCAGCAAAAAATGATTTATAGCGAGCTAATGCAAAAGTATTGCTGCTATGGGACTATAGCTTGTTGTGTCAGGAAAGGGGAGGCTGTTCATGTGATACTTCATGGGATTCACTGGCTCTTATCAAAATGCTTCAGTAGGCCTAGGAGATTCAAACCTATACATGAAAAGAGAAAAGTGATGTTATTCACTGTCAATAATTCCCAAATGTTTAGGCAAATACACTACTAACACGGCAAAGTGGACCGTGAGAATACGTTTTATTGTCGGCGTGAGCCATTTGTCGGTAGGGCATGAAATTTAATCTTGGTGTAACCACATATAGTCCAAGAGCAACATGCACTTTTCAGCTTGATATTTAAAGGTATTATGACATTATTTATAACATAATTTTAACAACATTAAAAGTCTTGGCCATGGTCCTTCAAACGTGTCTAAAAAGTTTGAACACTCAACTCCACTCCAGTATTTCTTGCCAGGAGTTTTTGTGTATGTGTAATCTGCATCCTGAGAAGCCATGGAAAAACACATTCTTTTAGCCTGTAGATGTCGGTAATTCCCCCTTTCCTGTCAACCCAAGATGCGCTTCTTTGACAACGTGGTAGGAACGTCACCGTCAAAAATAAAAGAGTCATCTAGGCCAGTTGGTATCCAGTGTAAGGACTTGTGTTGATTGACACAGCCAACAACAGAGCAGATTGATTTTTCTCTAGAAGCCATTATTAGTAAGTATTACAAAGAAACAAAGTCGCGGTCACAATGAGGAAGCGGAGAGGAGAGGGCGGAAAAGAGAGGGTAGGCAGGGAGCAGAGGGGAGGGGGCGGAGGTTTAGCAGGGATCTACGTATATGCCTGCCGTCCAAACAGATGAGACATTTTTGCATAATTATTCACAAAAGTCCAGACAGCAGAGAGTCAAGAAAAGCCAAAAAAGCCAAAGAATCTACAAAAATGTGTTTTAAATGTCACAATCCCTTTAAGGCTCTGACTTCAGCCAGCCCATTCGGTGCACATCACCCTATAGCCATTAGCCATCTGTGATTGAGGTTATTGCTCTTTAAGCCGAGGCAGTCTCCCCTCTCGTTGTCTGCCGTTCCCCCCCTTCCAACCTCCCTATACGGCTGCTTTCAGCAGGCATTAGCTGTATTAAGACAGTGACTAATCTCTTCGCACCATGCCTTCACTGCGTTTGCTGTGGCTGGCAGCAATCGGGGCCGGATCCATAGGTAACGCTAGCCTTGTACAAAACCCAGACCACCTCGATCGATACCCACCCCCCAGGCAAGGACGGAGATGGAGCATAGTGGAAGAGAGCAGGATGCTTCCTAATTCAATGAAATAGACATTACCCAAGCGCTTGGAATGCGCCAGGGCATGAGTAATCATAGACAAATTCATTTTGGAGCCCCGGAGCCCAGTATTGCTTTCAATTAGCCCATTTTCGGCGGGAACCCCTTTTGATGTTAGCATTACGTCGTGCTTTAGCTATTGAAAAATAGCAGATCTACAAGCTCGTAGCGCGCCACCGAGTGGCGCGCTACGAGCTTGTAGGTCTGCTATTTTTGAAAAATCAAAGAGCGACTGACATAGAAGACATTTTTTTTAATCTGATCTCAGGTCAGAATGAAAACTGTCAGGATGTAGAAGACATTTTTTTTAATCTGATCTCAGGTCAGAATGTGTTAGGAGCACAGTTTAGACCGAGTTGGATGCATATAGTGGGGGATAGTGGGAGTGGGCCCGGAGAAAGGAGAGAGGGGGGAGACGGTTTCTACCGTCTCATTTTCTGTTGACATTGCCAATTTGCAGCTAACGTCTTCTTCGGGGGGAGGAGGCGTTCGCGCTGAACGGTATTGCTGGCGCGGCTCAAGGTTAACTAGGCCTGCCTCCGTCTACAGTCAAATGCAGAGAAATCCATCCAAATGTGGTTGAACACGTTGATAAAATGATCACGTTTAAGCAGGCGTGTAGCGTGAAATGTTCAGTAAGACAGTCGTTGCGATTGATTCCACCAACAGTTCTCTCTCTATATTTATACAACATGCAATGCATGCATGCACGCACGCACACACGCACGCACGCACGCACGCACAAATTGCGCATTGTCTGCTGTTTGAAAAGCCTATGAGTTGAGTTCCCATTAATTTTGAACTCTCTTGTTCCCTGTCACTCAAACAAAAGCTAAGAGGAAGGGGTCACCCACTTCAATATTAAAAAAAGATAATTTGGAATTAAGTGTACGCAGCGAACCAAGCAGTGCGAACCCAGCAGTGCCTCAATGCTGTTTGGGAATTACCTTTCAAATACCAAAGTAATGGAAATCATTGGACCACTCATGACAAGTCACGTTAATAACATTATTAACTTTAAAGAAAATCTGTGCAGAGGTTTTGTAAAGTGTCAAACTGGTGACAGTGCTAGTCAACTTCTCTCAGCAGACAGACAGAGGGTGAAATGAAACAAAGGAACGGTGATAAAAGACATTCAAACAGAAGTTGTCATCGTACGCGATTTAGTTTATTTTAAGACGGCTGTTTTCGTATAATTACCTCCAACACCTGCGCTAAATGACAGAACTTTATGAGCTCTACAAGCACCTCATGCTGGGAAATGTCCACAACCCTGTGTTTCGCAGTGGTAATTATAGTCTCAAACGTCATAGTATATGAACACGACAACTGCATATGTTATCATAAGCACAAACAATATGATAGTATACAGCCAGCCCACATTGGAATGGGCCCTAATATAATTACCAACACAGATCAGCCCTATTTCACAGCCCTACCATAGTTCTGTGTAACATGTCAAATCTTGTCAAATCTTCCTGTCAATGACGGTGTGATGAACGACCATTTATTTAAAGGACGACTCTCCATTTTCTTCTTCAAATTGGTCCTCACTAATGCTCATGATAAAATGGTACCATTTTGTTCTATTCTTGTCTCATAGAAGGGCCGTGGACACTTCAGAAACACGCCTATCAGTGACATAATCATATCTTTCCACACAAATCTATTAATGCAAGAACGATGCCTTCCATTATAGCATGCAGACTTTCCCATGCACGAGTAGAAAGCCTGCCGTTTCCATTCATTCACACCTCTGAAACACAGACCGAGTAGACAACAATGGTACATAGATACCCTATTATAATGAGCATTAGTGAGGACCAATTATCATTTATATGAAGATAGACCATCCTGTAAAGAGTGTAACAGAATTTTAGATGTGTCGATGTGTTCATGTTTATACATAGAGCAGTTTCACCTGCTTACGTCTACTTAATCCACAAAGGTATAAACCACGTAGGCATCGGGGGGTGGTACGTTTGGACAAAAAGGAATTTTTGAAACACTCATGGACTCATTAGCCTACTGACTAAAATAAATGAGCCCTCAAGGGTCTAGTTATGCGGAATACATTTTATGTGCCGTGTGCACTACTTAACAACAATGAACACGAGAGGTAGATTAGAAAGCATTAAAAAGGTGCACTAAACAATTGTTTTAATAATTTAATAACATTTTTGAGGTTGTTCAAACAATTGCACCCACTGGCGATTTAACCCATTTTGGGCGGGATCCCCTTTTGGTGTTAGCATTATGTTATGCTTTAGCTATTTTTGAAAAACCGAAGAACCACTGACATAGAAACATGGCTTTTTCAGAAAACTGTCAGGATGTAGAAGACATTTTTAGAATCTGATCTCAGGTCGAACTGGGTTAATACATGAGGTACTGTAGATTTACTGCTACAGTACACTGTACACCCAAAAGGGATTTTGGTGCAAGTGCAACCAGCCTTTATTCCTGCCTTTAATTAGTCTGTGAACCACCACTTACTCCCGAGGCTGTGAACCACCCTAACAATATCCCTTCTGCAGCCTTCTTGCATATATTCAGTGACAGCATATTATATTGTAGTCTTGCGGTGTTCTCCTGATGAAGTTGTGTTGCATTCAGAGTGTAGACTAAAATAACGCTCACCGTGATGTCACCCATTGGTTTGTGGTGTTGTTGAAGTGCTAAGCCAAGCATGTATGCTACTACTACTACGTGGCTTATTCCTAACCGGATAATGTTTTTTTAAGATACATATTTTAACATGCTGATTTTAGCATTATGTTTCACACTGAAAGCTTATTCCCGCTTGGCTGGATGTCTTGCACTGCTGCATCAGAGGAGGGATCTGACGCTAAATTGTTTTGAAAGCATCTGAAGCATGGTCTATTTACCATGGCCCATTATGCTTGTATGTCAGGTGCGTAACTACCGTGACACAGCCAAGGCAGTTGCGTTGGAGTGGCCGTGCAATTTAGGGCCCGCCCTATATAAAATAAAATAAATAAATACAAATCTATACTATTCTACAGATATGCAATGGCAGTTGATAGAACTTTGACAGAGCCCCGTTACGACACTGGGCTTGCGTACAGCTTGTGTGTGAGTAAGGTTGTCCAACTTGTCCCGATCCAATCACGTCATTTTCAAATCATCAGAATCGGATCGGGAGCAAACAAGCGTGATCGGGGCCATCCCTAGTATCAATATCATTACATCCATATCATGGATATTGTATTAGTATCGTATAGTCAAAGCTAACGAACTTTAAAACAGCACACAAGGACACATTTCAGTACATTCACACACTGCTTGTTAGTATCTTAACAGGCGTAATACTGAGAGGACATGTGTGTCAGTTAGGCATGCAACGCATGAGATTTTACAGTACTGTACGGTGCCGATATTGATAACCTATACCTCGGTAAACTACATTATATATATATATATATATATATATATACATATATATATATACATGTGTGTGTGACTGATTACCCAGGACCGAATGGAAACAAGACAGCAAGGACTTTTATCAGTGATCCCTTTGGACATGTGTTTGACTGTACCCTATGTCCCTATAGGCCTACTGATTACATTTCTGCAAATAAAGTATTCAATCAATGAATCAATAGATATTCCCCACTGTATTTCACTGTTCTATGGCTCCCCCTAATGGCCGTTTTGTACCCTGTACGCTGGAGCAGAGGAAGTGCAATCTGCGCATGCTCACAACTGTCACTGTGTGCCTCCGTGTTGACACTAGTTCACACTTAGTTAGTACATATGGAAATATGGAATATACAATTGGATCTGGGTGTCTTTCAGCAACACTAACTCAAAGGTAGGAAGCAACTTTTCAATCTACTGCAGCTGTGTGGTGAAAATAAAGGTTTTGCCTTAGTCTCAGCGAGTGGAGTTGCTTTGCATATGCGCAGCATGCGCCGCCCACCGACGCTGTATTCAAATACCGTAAGCTCGGAAATCTCACGGTATCAACACTGTGGCTGTTCCTGTCGCGGTATTACCGAAATTCTGTAAACGGCATGTCAGTGAAGTGAACCCAGGCATAGGAGTTGCTGTACAGTGTGCGTGTGTGTGTGTGTGTGTGTGTGTGTGTGTGTGCGCGCGCGCGCGTGTGCATGCGTATGTGTGGATGGGGTGATGATACGCTGTCTCGCCAGCTCTGTCTCAGCTCCGCATAAACAGCAAGGTGTTGGATAGAGCCCATGTCACATTGTCAGATTTCAGCACCAGCCATGCCATGGCACGCAACGCCATGCCAGGCCTGCCTCTCTCTCTCTCCCTCTCTCTCTCACTCTCTGTCTCTGTCTCTCTCTCTCTCATATCATTCCTTTCACCTCTCCATCTCTATGTGTTTGCCTCTTTGGCAATCTGTGGCTGTTTGACTGTCACTCTGTCTCTCTCTCTGTTTCTTTCTTTTTTAGTTTCTCTCTCTTCGACACTATCTCTCTGGGTTTGCTCTTTCTGCCCCGGGCTGTCAATCCCTGGACACACACTGTCAGAGCATGTCGCTCTACAACACCCGGGCGCGAGCGCGAGCGCGAGCACACACACACACACACACACACACACACACACACACACACACACATGACATATGTTTATGGCCACAGTACACAGTACACACTAACACTACGTATGTACTCCCTAACACTGGCACAGTCATACACTATACAATTCCCGTTCATTCAACTCTGAGATGGGTCCATTTTTAACACTATCAGAGTTAAATGAATACAGAGGATTTCACTGTGTATCCACACACATATGCCATGACCCATATATGCACACAAACTGTGTGAGCGGTGTGTGTGCACACACACACACACACACACACACACACACACGCACGCCACACACACGCACGCCCGTGTCCTTCTCCAAACTTCTGGTGTTTGTGAGTTACTGTTACTCAGCTTGCCAACGCTGCAGATGCTGGCTTGTAGAAAGAGGGTTGAGTATGGGGTCAGTAGTACACATTCCAAAATCCACATTATATAATAGTGCAAATGGCCCGTGGACAGAAATGGATCTGGTGTTTCAAGGTACAAGCAGTAAAAGGGACACTTTCACATAAAAACCCCATGAATATTACATTTTCTACTCCGCTGTGTATGCTGCTTCAATAGAACAAATGTTTCCAATAGAACAAAAATGTGTCAGTGTTGGTTGTGCTTGCCTACCATGTTTATTTTGTGAACTAATTTTGATTTGACATCATCGCGGTATGTTTGTCCTTTGTTGATTTCATGTTGACATCAAGTCAAGTATAAGGATAAACCTTTTTTAAGAGTGGCTGCTGCAATTATTATTTGTTTGTACAACCTACCCTCAAAAACAGCAAACACACCATGTATAGCCGCAGGGCAGATGTGAAAAATGTACGAAATGTCTGGAAATGGAATGCATCGTCAGTCATAACCGTGGCAGGCTGTATTATAGTTATGTAATTGGCACCTGTTGATTACCCTGATGGCCTGGCTGTGGATGGAATTTAGCATAGCTGTGGTATCATCCACCGTGAGTGTCGAGGTCCATGAACCGCTTATTCATGGCTATGCACTGCTTGGCACACTGTATACTTATATGTACTGTACGATGTGCTCACTGCTGGGGCTATTGCACCACACCCTGTAGCAGCTTTCCATAATATGCTCTGTGCAGCAGCCATAATTGGAAAGAAATTGGGACTTCCTTCACAGCTGTTATCAATGACGCTGATTATGGTTGTGTTCCATTCTGGGTGCTGATATTGTGCATGCTGGTGTCTAACTGGAAAGACTAACAGCAGTGCGTCTCAAAGGCCCCTTTTTTAACCAATTAATTGTCATTGAAAACAATCTGAACTGGTTCAATATTGCGCGGGTTGGGGAAAAAGAACCAAAGCGGTGGTCTATTTGGGTCCATTTGGTTCCATTTGTGCAGAGTTATGGGGTTCCTTGACATTAAAACATTTGAAAACCCACTGTGCTACACAAAATGGAACGGCCTTCAGAATCATTGATAACACCTGTGAAGGAAGATAGGCCCAATTTCTTTCCAATGTGGCTGCTGTACATGGAGTCTACTCGGGGCGCGTGTGCAGCTCCCATGCCAGGTGGTGATGCAGCTCGTCAGGGTGCTCTCGCTGGTGCTCCTGTAGAACATTGTGAACCAGTGTTGTTTTTGGCAGCAAATTTCGATTTTAGTTTTAGTCGTTGTCTCTTGAATAGTTTTCACTTAGTTTTAGTCACATTTTAGTCGCCTGGAATGTTCTAATGTTTATAGTCTAGTTTTAGTCGACTAAATGTCATACGATTTTAGTCGACTAAATCTACAGTTGATTTAGTCGACTAAAATGTGTTTTGACAGGCCTTGATGTCGTTGTAATGACATATTTTACACTTTGGTTGCATGCTGAAAATAGCAGACAACGCGTCGCAGCGCAACCCAGCATAAAACTGGTCCCACTAGTCCCTTCCTAACATTTTAGTCTAGTTTTTATTTGTTGACGAAATTGTCAGTATATTTAGTCTTAGTTTTAGTCATCATAGATCTGTTTTTAGTGAAAAAAGGTAGTCGACGAACATTTTTCGTCTTAGTTTTAGTCGACGAAAACAACACTGTTGTGAACCGCATCACTGACGTCCGTTGCGTTTCCTTTTCCTATAGGTACATACGGGCCAGACGAGGGCTGGGCATCGGCTTACCCGGAATGCAGGGAGAGGAATCAATCGCCGATCAATATTGCGGACCAGGAGGCCAGAGTGTCCACAGAATATCAGGAGTTGACCCTGGAGGGCTTCGACGCAGAATCCTCGAATAAGACATCGATGAAGAACACTGGCAAAACAGGTATATAGTAGAGCCTGGGTTTCACTTTGCATTCATCATACAGCATATCCCACTGCAGTTGGGCCTCCCATGTGTAACCTACTATTTACAGTAATTATAAGTTGAGAAATGAGGAGGTAAATGAATGCTAAAAAATGTCACCTAACATAGCGTACTGTACCTTACTCTGGCTGACTTACAGGTCCCCTGGTAAGCTTCCCATTGCTTGGCTAGTACTGTGGTTTTAACCCATTCTGACCTGAGATCAGATTCTAAAAATGTCTTCTAAATCCTGACAGTTTTCTGAAAAAGCCATGTTTCCATGTCAGTGGTTCTTCAAAAATAGCAGACCTACAAGCTCGTAGCGCACCACTCTGTGGCGCGCTATGAGCTTGTAGATCTGCTATTTTTCAATAGCTATAAAGCATAACACAATGCTAACACCAAAAGGGGTTCCCGCCCCAAAATGGGTTAATCATTGGGCTAGCGCTCGCTAATCAATATCATTTATAATAATTAACATCCGCTGTCTGGGCAGAGAAGCACCACAAAAAAAAACCCCGAATGAGAGTCGTTATGTTCCATTTTGTGGCCGTCGTTCTAATCAATCACTAAATGTTTCAGTGAACAGCACTACACTACACACTGCCAGTGGTGGAAAAAAGTACTCAAATGCTTTACTTCAGTAAAAGTGTCAATACTGCAATATAGAAATACTCTGTTACGGAAGCATGAGGCCAGTCCGCTCGAATTTGAAGTCGGCGGGGCGAACGGTTCTCGAGTTACGTGGATTACAGACGTACAAGACGTACTCACAGAGACAGAGGTGCATTTATAGTTAGGTAACCCAAATCTGAAAAGTCACTAAAACGTTTTCAAATAGGCCTACATGTTAGTGGAGTATTTGGATCCGAGATGTAGCGGCGTGGAAGTACAGTAAATTGGAAATACTCGAGTAAAGTTCAAATACCAAATGTACTTGGCTACTTTCCACTATACTACACTGCACTGTAGAATGCACAGACAATATGCTGTGTTGTGACTGTCTCACACAGAGTCCTGTCTCATATTGGCATAAATGCGTCCGCATGTCACAATGTGCCGCACTACATCCTACACGTGAACCGAACAAGACAGGTGCAATATGGAGCGATAATAAATTGTTGCACAGACAGTTTTCATTCAGACATGATGATGCATCCATATTAGCAAAACTGACATGGCAGGTGTTCCCTATCTGTAATAATACGCGGGGCCATCTGCATTCAAGTCGCGCGACATCTCTCGGATCCCCCCCCCCCCCCCCCCCCCTTGTCAAACCCACAGGTATTTTTCACAATTTCAGCCTGTCACAAAGACGGATGATCCTCTCTCCCCTCTGTGTGCAAATGGAGTTGAAAGGCTTTCGTGGGAGCAACAGGCCGGCCACAGGTGGTTTGTGTCACTAATATTGACAGCACTCAGAATGCAGCCAGCCGCCCAAATTATCATAATTTCAGAGTTGCGCTGCCCTGAGCACAAGTGTGTGCTCGCCGGAATTATGTTTTGCATTATGGTTTGACCGTTCATAGACTTGTGTCTACTGAATTGAATTGCAGTCGAAATACACTTATCTTCCCAGTACTTCCACAGTGCCTCACATACCGCAAACACTAGACCATGTGGTATTAAGTCATTATGTGCATTAACCCTTTTAGCTTAAAATTGTGGCTGTAGATATAGTGATTGATTGTCCAGGAGTACAATGGTGAGAATCTCCTTAACCCATTTAGACCCGAGTTAAAAACATTCACTTTGAAATAGGGATGCCACCGAATAATCGATTTTCCGATTAATAGTTGCAGTCTCTGAAATCGATTTTAGTATTTCATAATCAAAAATCAAAAATCAAAAAAAAAAAATATAGCCATAATATTGGTTAATAAGTAAGGCTGCATGATATATCGAACATGTACCATGTAACATGTCTGTTAGAGTCTAACAGACACAGTTAACGATGCTTGTTAAGTGCCTGCCAGACAGACAATCAGATTAAATGAAGGCAGGTGTAGAGTAGAGTGTAGACTAGTGAACTGAACATGTTCTCTTTATATCAAGTACTTCATACCAGCCCCTTATGAAACTACTTATCCCCAAATCCAAATGGATTTCATTTTCCATCCTGAATGGCACTGAGAAGATCTCCACAAAGGTTTACTCATCAAAACTGATTATAAAACTGTAACCATCAAAGCATGCACTCAACATATAATGGTTATGTGACCATGGCATGTGCATAATATAAAATCTTAAAAGTTAAGCAGCTTGCTTGATTAAACATTTTTTTTACTTTAAGGTATAACTGGAAGGCAGCATAGGCTATACAATGATGTAATCGCAACTGTCAGCGCTGCTAGTGCACTGAGTGCACACACTGGGAAGTGGGAACAATTACAAGTACTACTACTACTACTACTTTCTTTTCTTTTTGGGGAGGCCCCTGGAGGCTCGAGGCCCGTTTCAATTGAAACGATTGAAACATAATGTGACCAAATTTGACTAGGAAGGAGACTGCCATTGGATTATTATTTTTTTTTTTCATTTCATATCAAAGCAGGGAATCATAGCTTCAAATTGACATATCGGTTGTTCAGTTTGACCCACCAGTTTTGGAGATATGGCTTATATAGAGCGATGTCTTGCAGAAAACAGCGAGTTGAGAAAACAGGCTTGAAAAAGGTTCACTGCTGTGGTCTCTAACATTACACCTAGCTGCATTTATTTCATATTTACATGTCAATTTCAGCTCTGACACTTATTTCAGACATGCTCTAGTATGTGAAGAGTCTGCCTGTGCTATTAACTCATAAAAAGTTGAAAAGCTGGAATGTGCGCGATGGCAGTCTCTCAGTCAAATCTGGTCACATATATATATATAAGGCCGCCACTGGGCAAGAGTAGAGCTGGAAGTGATGATCCTCCACTTTTGTTCACTTGCAGTTGTGCACTTGCTTCATGGAGGTCACCTGACAGCCAATCAGGGCAATATGTTGCAGCTTGTCCTTGGCACACGGGGGGGGGGGGGGGGGGGGGGACAGCCAGGACCGTATGGACCCAGGCTGTGATGGAGCACGTCGGCAAGCTTTCAATTACCGATGAGTAAAAACTCAGCCCGTGATGAGTCGAGCTCTTTCCAGTTGCCATGGGAAGAAGAACATCATTTGCGGGAGCCTTTTTTCCTGATATAGACAGAGGATGTTTCCCATTTTATTAACCCATTTTGGGGCGGGAACCCCTTTTTGGTGTTTTAAGCATCATGTTATAATTTAGCTATTGGAAAATAGCAGATCTACAAGCTCGTAGCGCGCCACCGAGTGGCGCGCTACGAGCTTGTAGGTCTGCTATTTTTTTATAAATCCTGAAAATGTGCCTCAAATCTTTCAGAGTTTCAGTTTTTAACTCAAATATTTGCTTCTGGGGGTGCCCCTGGAACAACATATTTTCAGATGGGGTCGGCGGCATATTACATATAATTTTTGGGGTCCTTGACATGAAATATTGAGAACCACTGAAAAAGAAACGTTTTTTTATTTTCGATGTCAGGCCTAAATGGGTTAAGGACACTGGTGATTGGACCAAAGGACCTTGAACTACTCAGCTGAGTTAAGACTTGAGCGATGGAGCTGGGTAGGGGGAGATGAGCTGGGTGGGTGGGTTCCCTTTGGAAGCCATTTCTCATCTCAACCCTTTGGGTTCAGCGCCAGAATGGCTACTATAGGAACATGCTCTTATGTGAGATCATCCGATTGTTAGGTGCGCACACACGGAACTCATCGTTCTCGGTAATGAAATCCACCTCGGTTTCGGACACGAGCATAGCCTGATGGATGAGTGGCCGAAAGGTAAAACACAGCACAATGGATGAGGGGGTGAGAATGCACCCCCTGTGGGGCGCAATGCACTCACAATGGAAGGGTCAATCATATACACTAGCTAGAGACATAGATATAGAGCCACTTCCTCTGTCAGGAAGCCCTGCCCTCTAAGGTCACATAGTGCGGGTGTGCTGCTCAGCAGAGACTATAGTTGCTGTAGAGCGGTTAAAAAAATATATACCGTAGCCAAAAAACAGTCAAAAAATAAATAAAAATAAACATCTATTAGAAACAGCTACCTGTGCGGTCAGTAGAGTGCATGGCCAATGCACAGTACAGTTTTGAAATCCCACAAATGGACCGTTCTCTCTACTATTTTGTAGGAAATCTATGAGATAATGCAAATATTAGTGTAACTAATAAGCGGACAAGGCGTATAGAGAATTCTCAGTGCAGCTGCTTGTTCTTTTTCACTGCAGACATCTGGTATACCTCTGTCTCATTATTACCGGCAGGTTCCCCGGGAAGGAATAAAGATATGGGGAAGAACAAGCAAACATCCTCTTCACATTCCAATAGTTACACTATGAGTGAGTGCCGCGCGGCTGCCACGATGAAAAGGAATCCATTTGGATCAGCGCAGTTAGCTTAATCAGGCTCGGCAGCGACAGTGTGTGTGTCATCCCCAATGGGAATGGACCAGGGAAGCACCGACCTTCAAGGAGCTTGTATATCGCCAGCGCTGACTAACGCCTGGAGGAGCGAGATGAGAGTTATATAGCGAGAGAAAGACACAGAGGGAGCCTTCAAATCAGAGAGAGAGAGAGAGAGAGAGATAGTGTTTCACCTATACCATGCTACACAAATGGACTGACGAAATACCATAATAGTCACAGAAGCACAGGGTTGTCCTTCACCGTGCGACATAAAGGCTGTTTTTCAAATAAGGCCATGCTAACATCAGTAAGTCTCACAGTAGTGACATCACGCTATAGCACCATTGTTTTGATTTACATTTTACAATTTACAAAACTAATATTGTGTCGGCATACTATCAGCATCATGTTATTTGACACGATCCCATTCTCCTTCGCTCACTCTTTTTCTCTCTCTCTCTCTCTCTCTCTCTCTCTCTCTCTCTCTCTCTCTCTCTCACACACACACATAACTTGATGACAGCCTACATTTATGACAATTAGATACACATGTGTTGTGTTGTTATTCATTTAGGGTATAGCCTGATTGTTTTAAATCCGTTGTTCTTGCCACTGTATAAGATCAAGAAAGACTTGCGTATATTGCCCATCGACTCTCACAACATAATGTTTAATGTGCATCGGTTTTGTTTGGCAGAAATGTGTGCGGTTAGGAGGAAACGTGCGCTGGCCTTGGACACCGACACATGCTGTACGTGACATTGATTCACTTGTGTGTGACTATACGGCGGAACAACAATGTCCCTATAGCTTATTCTCTGTCTGTACCGAGTTCTATACAGAACAGCAAGGCGGAATCAAGACCATGGTGTTGGGCAATGGTGGAAAGTAACCAAGGGAAACTTTGACAGAAAAAGACTCGCTCTCCGTATAGAAACGTAGAAAGTAAAACTAATTAAAAAGACTTCGTCTGTGCTCATAGCATTGTCTGGGAAAATCATATAGCACTGACGAAGTGCTTTTTAATTGCACTTTGAGCACAGAGCACTTTATGAGCATGATTAAATAAAAATAAAAAATATTTTCTTAAGTCTCAGTCTAAGGAGTTTTACTTCTAGTTTCTATACGGTGAGCGAGTCTTTTTCTGTCAAAGTTTCCCTTGTGTTTTTGAGACCACCGCTACCGTAGTCAAGTTTGGGGGAAAAAGGACCAAGAAAGGCAGTTTTCTCAGTGCTTCTGGGAAAGTAACTAAGTACATTTGTCATTTACTTAAGTACAGTTTTTTTTTTTTTACTTTACTTGAGTATTT
Source organism: Protomyctophum parallelum (assembly GCF_964188405.1). NCBI lineage: Eukaryota > Metazoa > Chordata > Actinopteri > Myctophiformes > Myctophidae > Protomyctophum > Protomyctophum parallelum. The sequence goes on along the minus strand of NC_139703.1, from coordinate 26,383,386 downwards.
ACAATTTCCCAATACAATTATTTTACAACTTGAATTAGTTACTTTGTAGATTGATTAATTATTACAGAACATACATTAACCACTTCTTCAGCCCTACATTTCGGGCATTTGAAAATAGCAATAGATCGAGGACCACCTGCATGAATAGGCTCAGCTCAGCAGTATAGTTCTGGTGAGTTTATTGGAAAGCAGCAGAATGTGGGGAGTCAACCAAAAGTTCTAGCACATACTGTACAACAGCTGCAGAGCACAACAGTGCCCAGCTTCTGTGATACATAATGGAGGGCTGTTTAATAAAGGGAGAAGCTAGGAGGTGTTGAGTGAGGTTATAGCGTCCCACGATCTTATAGAATAAACCTTTCAGGAAATGTGCGTGCATTCAAGGCTTTATTTCCATGTGAGCCCCATGTTTATACACATTACATTCAGCCGACCAAAGTTTTTACGACTTATGCCATCTAATTCCTGCACTTCTCTTAATGCACTTCTCTTAACGCCTTGATCTGAACCATTAATGAAACTATCCCTTAAGGCCTGACCACGGCCGGCCGGGTATATCTAGGCCACTTCGGCCATTGCCTAGGGCGGCAGATTGCCGAGGGCGGGAGTTAACCCATTCTGAACGGGAACACATTTTGGTGTTAGCATCATGTTATGCTTTAGCTATTGAAAAATAGCAGATCTACAAGCTCATAGCGCGCCACCGAGTGGCGCGCTACGAGCTTGTTAGTTGAGTCACAGACTAAGGTTCTGTGACCATCCTCTGGCAAGGATGGTTTGATGATTGATTTGATCTCTATGGACCCTTTATAAAAGATTTCGCTCCCAGGTCCCTCGCAAAAATCCCTGCATTTTTTGCTAGAGGGCCAAATTCAAAATGGCGTCCGGCACCATAGCCAAAAATGAACTTTTGATCTAGATGACCTAGAATCGTGTATGAAGACACTTTTCCATACAAGTCAAGCATGAGGATTCCAAATTTGACACAATTTTAATCATAAGACCTCGTTTTGGCCCCGGAATTCAAGATGGCCGCCATCCAGTGGAGTGAAAACATTACTTTTGAATAGGAAAGCAATCTATTTGGGGGTTGTAATTTTTACAGACACATAATACATGTGTCAGATAGCATTCTGTCACTGGTTTCTGAATCATCAGATTCAGGTGACTCCACCCTCCTCCTCTGTGCATCCTCCTCCTCATCCTCATCCTCCACCTCCTCACTCTCAACTCCCTCGTCATCTTCAACTGGTAGGTGTGTTGGGAGAGCAGGCCGCAGGTGGCAGACAGGACGACAGCGACCACCCACCAACTCTCAATCTGTCTGAGTGGTGCTTCAGTGTGGGGTGGAGCACTAGATACACCAAGTAGTTGGTGTGGAGGCAGTGTTGGTGTAGGCTATCTCCATCTGGAGTGAGACAGATTCATTATTTTTCTTCATTCTTTACTAATTGGCAGCACAGGCTTCTTGTCTCCATAGATTACCTGTCCCTTATATGCAAAGAACTATTGTTCTACCTCCTTCTCAAGGTCAAGGCTATCTCCACACCGTGAGAGCTGCTGCTGTGCCACAGAGATTTTTACCACCTTGTCATACACTGATGATTTTCCTTTGACATAGAAGCCTGAGTTGGCATCACAGCCTGCATAAACAGTGAAGAGGATGGTGTCAGCGTCAGACTGCTCAATGCTGTAGTCTTCCATTGGTTGTTGTGTTGACAAGTTGATGCAATGTGGGCCAACAGCATAGAGTTGACAATCGCTGCATTCACATTTATTCACATTCATTTTTGCAACCACTCATTGTTACTGACACTACACAGTAGTGTTTTGAATGCTTTGGCAGAGGGGAAGGTGTCATTCAATTTCATGTACGTGTTGTTACACAGGTCTCGCTCATCATCTTTAGTTGAGTATGCTGCATTGTATGGGTCATTCACACATGATACGGTGAGCATCACAAGGATGATGGATTACACCTTGTGGACATAGTCCAACCTAGGGATGTCAGTAACGGATAGTTTCCCAACCGGTTACCCGTTAGGATTAACCGGTTCATTACCGGATAGTGGTTGATTTTTTTCTTTTTTTAATAGGCTACCCCAAATGTAATATGCATGTATAGGCTACATAATTAAAGTTGGTAGACGAATGGCATACATTTATTTATGCTCCTTTTATAAAAGACAAACAAAAAAGCAACATTTAACAATATAAATAAATTGTTGTAGGCTTCTGGCTTAATCATCAATAAACAACGCATCGCATCTGCATGATGCATGCATCTGCGCGTCTACAGTACAGAGGTCCGCCGGTTCTAGTCCAACAAAACATAAATAAATCCAGTCCAGATCCGAGCAACCTATACCTATAAAGCCACTGGACGCATGGGCTAAGCCTTTTTTTATTATTAAGGAAGATCAGCATGCATGTCACCGTGTTCCGTTTGTTGACTTTTCGCTGACGAGAAAACCCTCAAACATCGATAGCACATGGCTAACTTTTGATAGCCGTAAGCCGTGCCAGTGTGGAGACGGATAGGAGGGCAGCGGCGGCTGTAAACGTTCTCCCTCCAGGCCAAATGGCCAATAATGGATTTAATAATGTAGGTCTCTGCATTGATACGGTCGACATGTGTTCATCTCGTCTCGCTGTCACTCGCTTACATTTTGACTACCGCAAAGCTACCGTTGTAACTTGTAGCCAACTAGCCATTGAAGTACAACAGAGAACGGGGACATTGAGGGGGCAGAAAACAGAGCCCGAGCGCTGTTCATGCAGCCTGGAGTGCGACAAGCTGGGCGGCGCAAATAGCAATTTTAGGCCATGTGTGCAACATGACAACTGTTTTAAAGTATTGTACAGTGACAACTACAGTCTCTGTAATGTTTATGTTGTACTATTACTAAAAACGATCTAAAATAAAGGGATTTAAGATCAGAACACGCATTTATTATTATGCAAATTAACCGTTAAAGCTGATAAAAATATCCGGATGTTTCTTAACGGTCGGCTAACCGGTTAACCGGTTAACCCCTGACATCCCTAGTCCAACCACTTGTATGGGTTGCCTTCTTGATCTCGATCTTCCGCTGATGGAGTTTCCATCCTCCAGATCATGCCCATCCTGGGCACTTTCCGTGTGCTTCCTATTGGCTTCTTTTCGGGTGGCAAGAGTGTTGTGTTCCGCTCTTATGCGGGCCAAATTGTTAACATTTCCGGAGTGCACCAGCAGCTGCTTTTCATTTTAGAGGATGGAGAGCCAGCCTGACTTAATTTTGCTGCCCTTGTTCATTGTACATTCAATCTACATGTCCTAGGCCATATTTGAATAATGGTTACCTGTGATGGACTGAGTGAAATTAGTACGAAGGAAGGCAACCTGTTCAGCAGGAAGAGCTGTCAACATCATCAGAAGTCAGGCAGACACCTCCCATACTTATTGTTGTACAGTATGTTACCATCCATGGCTGCATAGCACGCAGAGAGCTGACATACTCTTCCCAGTTGCAGATTTGGACTGCATGCACATTCTGCATTAGCTGTCATGAACAGGAAGTCCCTCCAGTAGTCTGCCATCTCACTGACCTAATTATCTAATTGGGAGAAAAGGTTGCTGATGAGATTCTTGAGATCTGCATCATCCACCAGTGCTGCATTAGCAGCAGCAAGGGCTTCCTGGGAGAGACTTGTATTCCTCAGAATATCAAGATTCTCTCATCTCCTCTGTTAGGTTGGATATCAGCCTCTCCTTGGCCAGCTGACTCATACGTGCCTCATACAGTACTCAAGCCATCAGCCTCAAGCAACGCAGCCCCTCTTATAATTCTTGCCTTTCAGCGCACAATCAACAGATCCCTCAACAATGACTCCTCCCGCGACAAGGATATCTCCTAGCTCACTCCCCTTGTCAGAAGCAGTGAGTGCATTCTACGGCAATGAGACGCGGCGCCGCCGGGGGGAGGGCTGACAGCTGCCGGGGGTAGGTGGATGGATTATGACAGCTCCGTTCTGCTGCACTGTCGGTACATTCGGCAGCCGTGCTCCAGACGCCGCAACTGCCGGTAAACTGCTGGTAACAGCCGTGGCATCTGCCGGGGAAACTGGGATTGTTGGACTGATGCCGCAGAGAAACACTGTCGCCTGCCGTGGGTGTTCCGCGGCGGATGCCATTCGTTGCGTCATGCTTGTGGTTAGGGTTAGATTTAGGGTTTGGGGGTAGAGTGTCGGACTGATGCCGCCAAGAAACACTACTGTACCTCCTGCCGCGGGTGTTCCACGGCTAATGCCGCTGCCAGAAAATGCACTCGCTCTCTCCCCATTGTAGCGCTTGTTGATGGCACTCATCATCACACACTGTGTATGGAAAGGACCAAGAAAGGACAAGATGTCATGGTACTTGTCTGGATTCTCTGCCTTTATTAGAGTGATGAGGACACAGGATGATCTCCCAGTAAAACGCAAAGAGCATGCGTTTTGTGATACCTGCAACAGGGCCAGTTGAAGAGGACGAGGAAGTTGAGAGTGAGGAGGAGGATGAGGAGGTGGAGGAGGAGGATGATGCACAGAGGAGGGTGGAGTCATCTGAATCTGATGATTCAGAAACCAGTGACACAGAATGCTCTGACACATGTGTTTTGTGTCTGTAAGAATTACAGCCTAGATTGCTTTCCTATTCAAAAGTAATGTTTTCACTGTAATGGATGGTGGCCATCTTGAATTTCGGGGCCAAAAAGAGGTCTTATGATTAAAATTGTGTCAGATTTGGAATCTCCAGATTTGGAGACTTGTATGGAAAAGTGTCTTCATACATGATTCTAGATCATCTAGATCAAAAGTTCATTCTTGGCTAAGGCGCCGGACGCCATTTTGAATTTGGCCCTCTGGCAAAAAATGCCGGGATTTTTGCGAGGGACCTGGGGGCTAAATATTCATAGAGGTCAAATCAATCATCAAACCATCCTTGCCAGAGGATTGTCACAGAACCTTAGTCTGTGACTCAACTATGTAGGTCTGCTATTTTTGAAAAATCGAAGAACGACTGACATTTTTTAGAATCTGATCTCAAGTCAGAATGGGTTAATCAGACCAGTGTGTACGTCCAGTGGAAACCTCGTATGAATCTGATCTCAGGTCAGAATGGGTTAATAGGCCTAGAGGAGGCACAAACGTATAGCCTCGGTACCAAGGCCGGCCCAGCGCGCTCATGTTTTGGCCAGCACGTTTTCTTAAGCATTCTGACTGAAGTAAACAGGAACGCGCTGCAGGTAGTATTGACTCGCAAACTAATTATCAGGCTGTGAGTACTCAAAGAAGCGCAAAGTGAAAGAGCAAACACTTGAAAATACAGAGGGGTTCATTTTTTAAGTATTTGAGTCTTTTATTTTGTTGACGTGCGCAAGTCGGGAAGGGGTGGATCCGTGGGATGCGGCCTACGGCGCCTATTCCCTAAGGGCCACCGCCGGGCCTGCCTTTAGAACTAACTCCCAACCAATAATAGCCCCAAACAAATGCGGGGTAAGCAGTTTTTTATTATTTAATATACCTTAAATCACTGTTACACAGGGTTTACAGACCCACATTTAACAAAGGAAACAAAATGACACCCCCTGTCCTTGGACTCTCAGTCGGCCAAGGATGGGAAAAGACATGGAGAAGGAGATGCCGTTCCAGGTTGTGCAATAGCTGCTGTGTGGACAATAATGTGCAAAATAAACAAAACGACAAATCTATGTAACTGCAAATGTCCATGCTTGCAAATGATTGTGTGCACATGTTATGCCTGTATTTAGGCCTGTTGCTGGATGCCAAGGCGAGATTCAAGGAGAAGGAAGAAACATTACAATAATTGTAATAAATTATGCAATTTGTAGTATGTTCATGTTATACAAAATCACAATGAGGGTTAATGAAGGATCAATGGCTAACCGATGCACAACTTAGTTGTGCATCGGTGTTGCCGACCAAAAAATAATCAATCTATAAGCTATATGACTTAAGAGTAGATCGGCTACTTTAAGTAAGCAATTTCATGTTCAAACTAGTATGACTCAGGCGTAAGGTTCACTACTTCACTTCACAAGAAGACAATGTCCATAAAATATGGTTCTGTTTGACACAGATTATTAGTTGAGGACACACGGCCAAAAGTATAGAAGCGATACCACACGAGCATAAAGCGTATGCCGTGGGTCGGTAAAGTAATTTGCTGTCAAATACGGTTGCTCCTGCCTGATGCAGACTTTTTTTGTTTGTTGCACAATGCACAATGTTTTTCAGTATAAAAGTCGTGGTATTAGGGCTTGTTTGTGTGTGCCTCGACAGAGCGAGGCCGTAGAGTATCTATCTGCTTGCATATTTTTGACCCAGTCCAGCCCTGTCTGCAGGAAAATCCCTGACAATTAATTTGCGGGTCCCTGACATGAAAAAAAACTTGAGAATCACTGGTCAACTGGTTTTAATGAGATACTGTGTTGTCTTTTACTGTAGCATGTTTTTGATCTGCCAAATCATTGTGCCTGCCAATGCCCCCCCCTTTTAACATCTGTGCTCCGATCTCTGATGTTCTGAAATGTTAATTCAGATATGCAGCCACATTACTCACATGACATTTAGATAATCTAGGTGAAATGTTCTATTCGATAGCACCAAGTGCAGGAAGATAGTAATTCTGCAGATTGCACCCGCTTTCATTGACATTTATGTATAGTTCAGTCAGTGACATTAGGAACATTGTGGTTTGGTGCATTCCAGACTCCCCCCACGTTGTGAGTGACTGAAAGCCTTTGTTTCTGGCATGTGTAGTAAACATAATAGTCTTATTTGTAAGACGTATTGTAAGTGGCAAAGTTCGGGTATGTTTATCTGTAGTCAAATCGCACCTCTGATAAACCTACACATTCACTCAAGTCAATACCATATTCCTTGCTGTTAGAGGTTAGATCCTCAGTCATCTATTTAAAAGAACCATTCTCACGCTGTGATTGATGACATACTGTATGAGCGTGTAATAAATCACACGTCAGCTCTGTTGAGATCATTTCTGTGGTTGTGTCTCCAATAGTTTATAATGTTAGATTGATACATGAGGGTCAATATGTTTGCTTAATTGGCAGTCCAGTCAATAATATTGATTGGAAATCTTGACTCTATGACAGGAATAAGATATCAATTAATCCAAGACGTGCACTTGTGTTCCTCAACATGTTTTTTTTTGCCCCTCACATTTTGTTGTGGTGTCAGCTGTTATCATAAAACAGGAACAACCTCTTTACTTGGATCTTGTTATCCAGCATCTATAGAGCAGTGCATCTTCATTCACTTTCAAAGGCAAAATGTGACACATCCTACGACAATGTTTTAGACGTTTTATAAAAAAAAAAAAAGGCAAATCAATACTTTGTCTATTGTGGAAGAGTCATGTGGCATTTGAGAGAAGGTCCCATCCATGCACGTTCTTCCATCTCTGACCACCCCACGTAAAGTGGACCCAGTAAAAGATGTCAGGCACATTTACTCTGATTCAGTTCTTTGACTTGGCCAAAGTCTTGTTGAGCGGACAAACCAGGTCACTCCTTTTGCTTGAGCGCTTCCTCTAAACGGGGCCAGAAATCTCCGGCGAAGAATGAAATGGAAGCAGCCGTGAAATTCAATCAGAGGCAGAAATCTCTCTGACAATGGGAGCAGTTATTTAAGGTCGCTCTGGTTAATGGAACACGGGGGCCCTCTTAGAACCACTCGTGAATGTTCGAATTAGGGGCCCCTTAACTCTCGCTATATGTCACCAAGAGGCGGTAGAATAACAAAGGACTCTGCAAGGACGATTTGCAACGGTTGAGGAGATAGATTTTTATAGACAAATTAGCCCCTCATTACAGACCTTAGTCTTTGAGGCTGTCAGAAAGACAGAAAGTGTCTGTGTGTAATATTTAGCACATCTCCCCCGAGACAAAAGACAAAAATGCCAAACCTACGATTAGATTTAGCATGTACTCAGAAACCTGTGTCCTCCTTAACCCCATTCCTTTTTTTAAATAAACCTATAACGATGCTTCATTGTCTGTACTTGTCCTGTCTTGTCTTGTCCCTTTTCCAGTGGCCATCATGTTGAAGGATGACTACTTTGTGCGCGGAGCGGGCCTGCCCGGGAGGTTCAAGGCAGAGAAGGTGGAGTTCCACTGGGGTCCCAGTAACGGTTCCGACGGTTCTGAACACAGCGTCAATGGCCGCAGATACCCAGTGGAGGTGAGTGGTTGGAACGGAACAATTAACCCACTGTTTCTCTGGAGTTATTGTGGGTTTACATATACTGTGCAGTAGTTTATACGTATCAGCAATGATGCATGATGAGATCTGATATTTGGTAGATGACAGAGTCCCTTGTTTTCCTATAACGAGACACCGTGCATTATCAGACTTGTATGGTCACTTAATACCAAAAAAAAAAAAAAATCACACCGTGTGAACTGAGTGGTGCAACTCCCCCCCCCCCCCCCCCCCCCATCTCTCTCTCTCTCTCTCTCTCTGTTTCTGGCACAACAGCGCCCCTACTGGTACTCATAGTCATACTGGTGCTCACAGTCACATAGGCACATGGTTGGGTGGGCGTCACATACTGTAGATAGGCGGACACGGACATTGCTGTTCCTTGGAGTGGTTGCACCACTAAAAAAGACTGTGTTCAGGCCGTGTTCATATATTTTACTTTAAATAGTCGAGGGAAACGGTAAACATGTCTGTGTCGTAATAGTCCCACAAACACCTGCTATACTGTGTGTTATCACTGTTGTTGTGGTTCGATACAATTCCATATCATCATTGTACAGTATATGTCCATGGCTCTACATCGAATTAAACTTGGTCCGGTGAACATTTATTTCATATTTAATTAGATGTCTGTTACTGGTTTTGATACTGGATATTTGATCAGTGTGTGACAGAGTCTGTTTGATCAGATACCACACCGATCCAGATTCTATTCTGGCTCACGGTCTGTGTCGCAATAGGTTCTCTCATTCTAGTCTTTGTTGTTTCTCACTAATGTATTGTCTGGGGGGGGAAGGAACTTTCTTCAAAGAGGAAAGAAAATGACAGGAGGAGCCGGAGATCTAAGGGGAGAAAGAATTTAAGCTGAGAGTTGTGGAGTTGTGCGAGGCCTGAAACTTCATTGGGATATTGAGCAAAAATTGTCTACTTATCTATTATCTTTATACTCCATTGCACGGTGGTGTCGTTGGCTGCAAAAGACATTATGAAAATAAATAAATTATATCTAGGCTTTTTGAGTGGTGCAACCACTACCAAGGAACAGCAATGTCCGTGTTCACCTATGTACCTACGGTATGTGTCCGCCTATGTGTTGGTTAATGAGCACCAGTATATGACTATGAGTACCAGTAGGGGCGCTGTTGTGCCAGAAACAGAGAGAGAGATAGTGCTGCACTGTTGCCTGCTAATGAGAGAGAGAGAGAGAGAGTGAGAGGTGCGGTGTGATTTTTTTTTACATGAGTAATCATGTAATAATGATGTCATAAGCAAAATATAAGCAAAATATGTCCCCCATGGCCAATAGGCGATTTTCCTTTGGATAAGCGTTACATATTTGGTTTCCCATACGGGAGACCTAGGGTTAGAATCCCGGGTGTGATACCAAGAACGCGCTGTAGAGAGGGAGTATGATTTAGACAATGTTGTGCTCGACGACAAACATGCCTCCGAAGGCTCGGTCACCGTTAAGCTTGATTAATTTTTATGGGTAACTGGCACGCATAGAAACTCTTTTAGCGTCTAGTAATCAACCTATACACAGCAGCACCTAGTCAAGTGTGTGTGTGTGTGTGTGTGTGTGTGTGTGTGTGTGTGTGTGTGTGTGTGTGTGCGCGTGTGCGTGTGCGCGTGCACGTTCGTGTGCGAGGGAGGGAAGGAGCAACGGTGTTTGTGTGCAGGTGTTGTTTGCTGTATGGATATGTGTGTGTGTGTGTGTGTGTGTGTGTGTGTGTGTGTGTGTGTGTGTGTGTGTGTGTGTGTGTGTGTGTGTGTGTGTGTGTGTGTGTGTGTGTGTGTGTGTGTGTGTGTGTGTGTGCGTGCGTGAAACATGTAAATGTCAGCCATCCCTGTGTTTGGGCCCAGCCCAGAGACCAGCGCCTCTTTGCAGCCATCTGCCAAATAGATGAATATGTATCATTTGACATTTGGAAGATCAGCATACTGACAGTTGAGCTTGATTTCATAATCTTTTGCTCCCAGTTGAACTGTGTGTCCTTTCCCACCCACTCCATAAAGTTATATACTGTAGACTAGACTAGAGGAAATTGTTTGTTGTATGATGAAGTAAATGACTTAAAGGGATTGAAAAAAGGTTTTCTTAACTTTTTTTTAGGTTTTCTGAGCTCAATTGTGCCCACAAACCTGATCTTTTGTCAAAGCAGGCATACTTAATGAACTGGTGGGCGTGTCTACTGTCTACATACAAACGACATTTTAACAAATACACTTTACAGACAGACAGACAGACAGACAGACAGACAGACAGACAGACAGACAGACAGACAGACAGACAGACAGACAGACAGACAGACAGACAGGCATTACAGAAGTGAATATTATGTGTGTGTGTGTGTGTGTGTGTGTGTGTGTGTGTGTGTGTGTGTGTGTGTGTGTGTGTGTGTGTGTGTGTGTGTGTGTGTGTGTGTGTGTGTGTGTGTGTGTGTGTGTGTGTGTGTGTGTGTCTGTATGAGACGTGTGTCTCTCTGCATGTCAGTACATGGGTGCTGCATATGGGGAGTGGCGTATAGCTCTCCCTTAAATGCCACCCGACCTTTTGAATGTCAAGGGCACATTGCTCACGTCTGCAGTGACCTTTGTCCCAGTGAAAGTTAATAGAATTTCCATTTGATCATACAGGAAAGATGACGTTGCACTGTGAGAAGAGAAAAAACACACAAAAAACAATCATAGTTTAATATAAAAAAAGAACATGACAATTCTCGTAACGGACCAAAACTAACAGAAAGAAAGACCTACAGTACAGTAAAACCCTCAATGAGAATGTGCAAAGGTGACTTTTTGATCAGATCTCACAGAAGCAGTATATGTGAAAATTGCTAGTGATCTTTTGGTCGTCAACATGGATGGATGGATGGATGGATGGATGGATGGAGGATTGATCAAATGTTTTACTTAAAGATGGAGTGCCACGGTTTTTTACCCTAACCCAAAAAATGATACAGTATTTTTTTAAATCATGCTTTTATGTGGACACGCCCACCAGTTCATTCAGTATGCCCGTTTTGCCTGGTGGGTGGTGATGGGTGGTGATCCACCTGAACTGAAGCCACACCCACAGCTGTAGTTGTATGATAAAGGGGGAGGGGTTAGGGGAGGGGCTGATAGTGTGATGTCACTATATTACTGTTTATTTCATTGGCCCGTTTGACTGTCAAGGGTTCAGCCTCCAGGAAGAAACCCTAAATACAAAGTTAATACACCATTGCACATGAAAAACATTGTGGCACTCCGTCTTTAAGTAAAAGTATACTGCAAATGCAATATAGAAATACTTCAGTACTAAGTACCAAAAGTAGAAAGTACTCATTATGCAGAATGTCCCATTTCAAGTTTTCAAATGTATACAATCTTTTGAAAATAGCAGATATTGTGAGCTTGTAGATCTAGTATCTAAAGTTTCCAAATAAATGTAGCTGAGTAAAAGTAAAATAGTTGCCTCTGAGATGTAGTGGAGTTAGAGGTAAAAGTACTGGAGTAAAGTACAAATACCTCAAAATTGTACTTAAGTACAGTACTTAAGTAAATGTAGTTACTTTCATCACTGAGTGTGGTGAGAAAAAACAGGTGTGCTTCCTCTGGGAACTGCCCTTTGTTGAACTACTAAATGGAAAAAGCAGCAACTCCAAAATAAAAGATACAAGACTGGCTCAGGGGAGAGAGAGAGAGAGAATGTGAAAGAATTAAAGAACAATTGTGAAAACCAAAAAGTTTTGAGTAGAAGTGTTTTGGTTCTCAACTTTGACAGAAAGTATCTTCTTCTTTTACCTGCGGGCTCTTCAAATAGACTACCCAAGTAAGTATACTCCGAGTCAAGCCTCTCCTGTCACCTCTGCAATACATAGCACAGACTTTAAGGAGTGCTTCCGTGTCACTGTCTACAGTCTATAGACATTCTATTATAGATAGTCTATTTGAAGTGTTCAGGTATCAAAAAATAAAATAAGATATTTGACATTCTAGCCAATCTCCTCATGTCAGAGGGCATTTCAGGTTACCAAAGGTACTAGCTTGGACATCTCCGTCAGTAGAAACATGCATGCTGCATGGTCTTTAGACGAGGATTAGACTCAACCTGCAGTAAATGTGTATTGTTTATGTTCAAATCTCTACAGTTCAATATGCAAAATATACAAAAATAGTATCTAGTCCAATTGTGCTACAGTATCTTCACATAATATTGTAATATATTATATATTGTAATATTATATTAAATGAAATATTGTAATACATGTAATATATTGTAATATCATATAGTGTAATATTGCAGTAAGTCTGATTACCAGTAAGGCCTCACTCACACCTTTGTAACAGACTGATGTATGCTTGTTGTATACAAAGGGTGTGATACATCTTGCCCCAATGCATTTCCAATGGGAGTCACATGGTTTGACAACATGTATGAGGGGGAGGGGGGCAGTCGAAACACAGCCGAAAGCCATACAACAGCTTACATCTGGCTTACATCTAGCATGCTTCCATCTAGCATGCATCAATGTTGTATGCTAGATCGAAAGGTGTGAGTCGGGCCTAAGGTCTCATGCACTCACACCTTTCGATCTAGCATACAACATTGATGCATGCTAGATGTAAGCAAGATGTAAGTGTCATGGCCGCCCCAATGCATTTCCAATGGAAGTCACATGGTTTGTTGATACAACATTTTGGACTACAAGCTGTTGTATGGCTTTCGGCTGTGTTTCACTGCCCCCCTCCCCCCTCATACAACAAACAACAATCAAACCATGTGACTCCCATTGGAAATGCATTGCGAGCTTGCATGAAATGAACGAATCAAATGATTCCCGAGCGTGGCGTGAGCTACAGCCATGCCACGCTCGGGAATAATTTGATTATTTCATTTGGTGTACTCATGTTCCTAAACTGCCATTCTCCATTCCACTCAACAGCTCTGCATGAATGATGTATGATTTACAAGCCTTTGCCATTTAGTAATTGTTGCCTAATAGGGCCCTTGAATGGCATGATGAAGTAGAGACCCGCTGTGCACATACCTGCTGTTTCTAACAGTAATGCTCCGGTTAATATGCCAAGCACAGCCCTGCCAGGCATTAGTCCACCGGCTAATATCCAAGGTGTGTGTGTGTGTGTGTGTGTGTGTGTGTGTGTGTGTGTGTGTGTGTGTGTGTGTGTGTGTGTGTGTGTGTGTGTGTGTGTGTGTGTGTGTGTGTGTGTGTGTGTGTGTGTGTGTGTGTGTGTGTGTGTGTGTGTGTGTGTGTGTGTGTGTGTGTGACTGTGTGTGTGTGTGTGTGTGTGTGTGTGTGTGTGTGTGTGTGTGTGTGTGTGTGTGTGTGTGTGCGTGTGTGCACATGTACAGCACACGTGTGTCAGGCAAGTCTTTAGATGCATTGTTAAAGCCTTTAAACATAATGCATTGTAGTTCACAGGGAATACATTATGAACATATACACCTGGTTTTCAAGTAGTGGTCCGGGGACTATACCGGTGGTCCTTGAGGGGGGTTCCAGGTGGTCCCCAGCTAAATGATGGAGAGTAACCAAATTAAACCCTTATTAGATACTTAACTCGTGAGAGCGTAAAATGAAACCTAATGGACCCTTATGGGTCCATTTGCTTTCAATTATGCTCTCAAGAGTTGAAGTATCGTTAAACATATATGCATTACTTAATTTACAAGAAGTCTACACAATTAGAGAATGTAGATGTTATTTTCATCAACATTTGCCTGTTGTCTATATCCATCACAATACAGCATGGAATTGTGGACAAAATCGTATCCAATTAAATGACAACAAAATATGAACTGGGTCTGGCTAAATCTCATTGAATGGTGGTCCGTGACGCAAATGCCGAATAAATAATGCGCATTGATATGAATGCGCATTATTCCACAGCACTATACAGTAGCCTACAAGGCCCGGGTGTGAGAGAATTATTCAGACATATCAAATACTGTCAGCCTGCTGTACCAGAACCAATGGCACACCGTGGTTTGCATGTAGTTGCTAGTTCAAAAATATGCTACTAATATACTATGCATGACTTGGACGATGTGCACACCCGCACGGTCCCTTGAAAAGCCAAAACCAGTATTACATTTCAAAAACACGTGGGCGTCCTCTGGAAAATAAAGCTGCCTTTCAATATTTAATGAAAAGTGGATTTATTTTTCTTTTTCTTTTGGCAGTGTGAGGTTTTCATCCAGCAATAGCGTGTCGAAACCCAAACCTCCCTGCACGTCTGTTGGAATAGACTTTGATAGAATCCGGCTACAGTGATGGCACCTGATTAGATTCATGCCAACTCCAGCCACAATGTCTGAGAAGAAAAAAAAAATCCCCCAAAAAAACAGTTGCTGTCAGTATCTGATTTATATGCAGGAGAATGCAGACAGCCGCAATATTATCATTTTTTGCTGGCTAACTCAACAGTACGGTACAGTGTGTCAGCTGATATAAATGGGTGGAATTCAACAGAAAAATATTTTCCGCCCCATGCAAGTTGATTTAGAATAGAGTAGAATAGAATATAGATAACATAATTACATTATTAAACATAAACACCACAAAAGTACAGTATTATTGAGTCTCCAGTGCAATTCAAGTTCACAATCTCAAACTTTATTTGGCTTAATTCAATAGGCTACTTATATATAAGTTGTGTTGGGTGTTATTTGGCTCAATCGGCAGGATCTTAGGTTAGCTCGGGTTTCCTATGGTGTGGCAAAATGCACAGTGTGTTGTTTCCAGTCTGCAGTACAAATAAATGATGATTCTCTGAGCAACAGCCAAAAGCCAATAGCCAATTACACTTTCACGGTAGCATTTCGTATATTTTCATCTCTGCTAAAGGCATGCTTTCTTTTTTTAATTTTGACCTCCAACAGTAAGCACAAGTGTATGCCAAGTGGCTTTGTTTCTGTTAGATCCCTCCGAGCAGATATGAGGGTCCAGAAGGGTCTTGGTGTTGGTACGGGCGAGGATCCTCTCCCCCTCTCTCCTGCTGTGGTGGTCTCCCATATGTCAGTGGCAGGCTGCTGCACCCCCGGAGCAGGTGAAAGTGCTATCGAGGCTAGCTGGCAGAGGTGCTAAGCTATCCATTCTGTGCGACCGCCTCTTGCCAAGCCTCCGTTTTTTATCTCCACACCCCCCTCCCAAGCCCCCCAGACGTGATAAACGAGACGAGCGGAGGATGAAAAGATGGAGGAGGGGGTGGGGGGGGGGAGGGGTGTGTGTGTATGTGTGTGTGTGTGTGTGTGTGTGTGTGTGTGTGTGTGTGTGTGTGTGTGGCTCCAGAACTTGCTCCACCAGCTTTTACCCACCTGCCTAGATAAGAGAGGCACTGTAAATTAACACACGATAGGGGGGCTGAGAGATAGAGGAAGGGGGCTGAGAGAGAGAGAGAGAGGCAGAGAGAGAAAGAGAGAGAGAGAGAGGGGGGGGGGCTGCGGGTGTTGGGGGGGTATAAGAGGTTGTACAATTTCGCTCATCGTTCTTTTATGTGTAATTTACAATATGCTCCGCCGTATGACGGTTCCGCAGGCTGAAAATAGCAAATCTATAAGCTCACAACATGTCACATCCGTGACGCCTCGTGAGCTTATAGATCGGCTACTTTTTCCCCCCCGGCCCACGACACCGTTGCATGAGTCACGAAGTATATAAACCAGGCTTTACTCACACACACATACACGCATAGTATATATATACACACTCATCGCTTTGCTCTGCTCCTTGCTTTGCCGCAGGTATATAGGCCCTAGCTATCTCAGATAAAGACATTGTCATTGATGAATGGGATTTTATTTCCCATCAACCTTTTGCCGCGTGGGAAATGGAAAGCGCATCCCCCCGCCCCTAAATCATCTGATGAATAATGATAACGCCGTGGTATAGCAATTTCATTTCTTTGCACTATTTGTCTGCAAAACCCGCTGCGTGCGAAAACTGTTTGTTTTCCACGAGAGCAGCTGTAGTTTGTTTTATTCGGGGGGGCTTTTTACAATCGGCGCTCGGGGGGAACACGCTGAGCTTCCTCGTCGAGCTGGAGGAGTGTTTGTTACCCCAGCGTGTGTTTTCCAACCGTGTTTACCGTATAGGCACACAGAGGGTATATATGCATGCAACACAACAACTGCCAATTCAATCTGCCAGAAACGCTGGTGGGAGATAATGCAAGCCCGTCATGTGTGTTGTTGCCATAGTGGAGTTGATAGGCCAATAGAATGAGCCAATGTTAATGTTGAACAATGGAGCTGTATATGCTCCCGTTCCACGTGTTTGTATGTATACGGCATGTTCATCAGCTCATGCGTGTGTGTGCCGACGCACAAGCAGCGCTCACTGTGCACAAGTGATGATCTGTCACCCCAGCGAGGGGCAGGACAATGGTTTTAACCCATTCTGCGCGGGAACCCTTTTTGGTGTTAGCATCATGTCATGCTTTAGCTATTGAAAAATAGCAGATCTACAAGCTCATAGCGCGCCACCGAGTGGCGCGCTACGAGCTTGTAGGTCTGCTATTTTTGAAAAATCAAAGAACGACTGTGACATTTTTAGAATCTGATCTCGGGTCAGAATGGAGTTAATCAGACCAGTGTGTGTCCAGTGGAAACCTCGTATGAATCTGATCTCAGGTCAGAATGGTTTTAAATGGGTGTGCACCTGCTCCTCCCTTAGTCAGGGCACCATGGGCAACTATACCATGCTGCCGGGTCACGGACCTTATTGTTATGGGTCGCGAGTAAATACCGCGGTATTATTTCACAAGTTTAAAACAAATTCAAGTGTTTTTTGTTTTTTTTGCTTTTTCTGCCTTTATTGATAGTAGTTGAAAGTAGACGGAAAGTAAAGGAAATGGGTAGAGAGATGGGGGGGGAAGACATGCGTCAATTATTATTATTTTAAATGCATTAATTATAGGGAAGAAATAGCAGACCTATACACGCGTACAAGCTTGTTGTATATCAGCTATTTTCACTCATTTGGGTCCCAGGGAGACTATAATGTCTCTTTTGGGTCTCGAGCTAAATACATTTGGGAACCACTGGATTATCTATCTATTAATTCTAGGAAAGTCTGTCTGTCTGTATAACCACTTCCTTAGCACAGAGCAAGACTTATAGGTCTTATAGCTCGCTTTTATAGGGACCCATCTCACGATCGACCACGGCGCACGGCTAGCCTACACGCACCTATCGCCAGACGGCCCTGTGCTCTCGCTTCAATGTGAAATGCTTTACAAGCACCAAAACAATTGCTGCCACTATCTTTAATTTCACTTCATTCTCGTTTAAAACGACTCATAGCCCCGCCATCGTCCCGCAGATCACGTGTCACAAGTGAAATGCATGTTGGGGGAGGGACACAGATTAATGTATGGGCCACAGTTTTCCGTGCAACATTCCCCGTGCCTTCTCCACCGCACTTCCCCTTTAGGCGAAATGGCGCGGCCAACGCAGGGGTAGTGCGTAGCAGACAGGCAGCTGAAAGCACATGCGCTGTTTCTTTTTCTTTTTTTATAATTTTTATCCCACGAATCTGTAACCCATTTTTCACCCCTGTGTCAATTATCTAATGTGGTCCTGGGCTCTACACACCCTCCGCCAACCTGGGGAGAGCAACGGACTTGAACTCATGCTTCCTTTACACCTGACAGGGGGGAGTTTCCCTGGTTGGACGTAGCACGTGGAAGGAACACGTTATTCCAACCAGTTCCTTTCCCCTCCATCAGGCGCCCCGGCTGGCCAGGGGGAGGCAGTTTAGAGACCAGGATTACTGCATGTTTTTGTGAGAGTACCTACCCTAGGAGACACAGGGAGATCATGCAAACTCCACATCACATCCTCCACCTTGCGTTATCATCCAGATGTCCACACATGCACTGCGATGCACACATACTTTCCCAGTAGCCTAAAGGTGTTTGTGTTTCGACACCACAACATGTAACGAGCGGGTCCATTTGGATGATTTGGTTACACTCCCAAAGTTACATTACTGTGTACTTTTATATCTGTTGGATCACAACATATCATTAATATAATCCACCACTCGACGGAGTGGGAACACAGATCCCGTGCCGTCGGTAAAATACAATGGTAAAATACATACAGGCGTCCATCAATCCATCCATCCATCCATCCATCCATCCATCCATCCATCCATCCATTTTACATAATTACATTAGCCTACTTTTGTGCCCAACCCAACTTCCCAAGATCATCTGTTAATAATTCCCTCCCTATCAGTAATGTGATCTATTACTGTACATAACATTACCCACACTGTACATCATTTGGTGTACATATATTCAGAACGGGTAAGGACTAGTTAATACAAACATATCACTTTTGGGCAAACAGTCTTCTCTATTAGACCCTCCAACACTAGCCTGGAACTCACCTATGCTTTCTATGGCATAGGCAGCTCCCAGCAGGATCCGCCAGGAGAAGCTGTGCGCAGCTGCTGGACATGAGACTAATTAATTAGAGCGACAGAGAGAGAGAGAGAGAGAGGAGTGTGTGTGTGTGTGTGTGTGTGTGTGTGTGTGTGTGTGTGTGTGTGTGTGTGTGTGTGTGTGTGTGTGTGTGTGTGTGTGTGTGTGTGTGTGTGTGTGTGTGTGTGTGTGTGTGTACGGGTGTGCGTGTGTGCGTCAATTTAACAAAGGTGCAGACGATCAGAAATCAGCAGAGAGTGATCGACGTTTGCGCTACTCTATGCCAAATTGAAGTGGACTCGGACCCAGACTTCTTTCCGAGGCTACTCCAACACTGGAACAGTCTTACAACTTAAGAAATCCCCAATTACCAAACTTTTTTCCTTTGAACTTAAGAGATTGCTTAAAGCAAACCAAACTCGCAATCGAGGGTAATCAAAGCACCTCAATGTCGACACTTCTTTCACATGCCGTACCATCATTATCAGGCCTTATCACTCACCCATTAATGTGCCCACTGATCTGTTAGATTGGTCATTAGCCTCGTAGTGTGTTAACTTGAGTCAGCGGGCATCAGCAAATTACCATATTGTTCAAACTCTTTCTGTAGTCATCTTAGCACTCTTCTACTTCTGCCATGCTATTTTTGCTACTCCCTCGGACCCACCATACGTACATCGCCACTATAAGTGCCAAACAGCTACCGTGAGGATTATTTCCTTTAACCTTGTAGGATTCTATTCGGGTTCAAACTCTTTCTGATAGATGTCCACGTTATGATGCTATATAAGCCATTTTTGTGAATTGATTATTTTTCTTGTGGTGGTAACTTCCTTGTTCCCTTCAGGCAGTGATAAACTCCCAGATAAACAGCATTTGAGTCTGTGTCCTCAACAAGCGCTCGAGATTCAATTTAGACTTTTAAAGATGCACTCAAAACATCCATTTGTTATTTCTCAAGATTCATGCCGTAGGCTCATATGTGCACAGTCAATATCTTGCCGCATGCTGGTGGTTCAGTTAATTTAGTATTTATTTTATAGGAAACCCATTATTAGTCTGGTTGCCCAAAGGGCAACCAGACTCTAGTAACTGTAACACTTTCCGTATTATTATTTACCTGGAGTAAGACAAAGTTTGCCGCACTACTAGTCCCACAGTTTTGACTGTACGCACTTGAGCCATATGTCAAATTGCCCGGAAAAATCGGGAATCGTGTGCTTGAAATGTTGTATAGTTTAATTGATATGAATTTATTAGTGAATTAAAATTTCCCATTGACATGAATGGGAAAATGCAAAAATTCACACTCAAGTATTTTTTCCTCGGAGACTGTAATCACTATAGTTACAAAACTTGGAGGAAAAATTCATACTTATCACTAAAATTATTTAACCTATAAGTTTATAATTTTATCGGTCTGCCTCATGGTGGCGCTATAACTTTACGTTTTGGCTTATAACTCTTGAACCGTAGGTCGTAAAATCAAAATATTATTTTTCCTGGATTCCTTGGGTCATGACACATCTCCCCATATAGGCCACGCCCATTTCCGCCATGATAGATTTTCCACCATTTAGAATTTTGTCCAAAACACACTTTTTGCTTTTCCTCCTACATATTTTGTCCAAATCTCACAAAAATCTGTATACGTGATCTCTGGACCTTTGCGATGAAAACTTGAGCGGCGGAATTTTGATAGTGCGTATCGTTCGGCCCGTAATCGTCGTCCGAAGTTAGTAGGATGGGCCTATATCACAAAGAATGCCATAAATCACGAACGGAATGTCCAATCCATGCCAAATTTGAATCACATGTGGTGGTTCAATCAACCAAGTTCTAAAAGCATCCATTTTCATCCATAGGGGGCGCCGCTAATGCGAGAAATGTAACCGTTTGTCGCAAAAACATGAATTTTGGGGGTTAAATCCCCTCCGAATTACTTACACATGATCTAAGGTGTGACTTGAAATTGTAATTGGCTGGCAATATTAGTGGGAGGGGCATATGTAAGCCACTGCGGCAACCACACTCTGAATTTTTTTAAATTGCAAATTTTCTAGTTAGCTGATGCCATGGTAGTCAATCTTCCTTTGGGTCCACACTCCTGACGTACTATAACACATAACATAATAAACATGAAATCGCATTAATATACATTAAAGGACCACTTCACCACTTTTACCATAATTGGAACTCACGAATGTTCATGATAAAATGCCACCATTTCTTTCTACTCGGTCTGTGTCTCATAAGAGGGCTGTGGGCAGTTCAGACACCCATCCACCAGTGACATCATCGATGGGGAATCCAAGCTAATACAAACGGCAGACTTTCTATTCCTGAAAAGTTGCAATGCGATAATGGAAGCCACCGTTGTCACGATAATAAAAATCTGAATATATTTTAAAATAAATATTGTTTAAAAATAAATCTGCCTAACGATGATGTCACTGGTGGACGGTTTCTGAACTGCCCACAGCCCTCCTATATGAGACACAGACTGAGTAGAACTTTATTATTATCATGAACCAAGTGAGGACCAATTATATGAAGATAAGTTGAAAAGTGGTGAAGTGCAACACCAACATTGATACGAAAATAAAAATACATTCATGCATTCACACAATATCCATCAATATTCAAGCAGCACTGTAACATACACTATAACATAGGTGGAAAAAACTAGAAACTTAAAGGTATATTCAGTGATTTCACTTAATTCAAATATCACTTATTCTTTTGTTTTGTTGTGATAATCCTCTCTACTATAGAGTGTGCTGACCATATAAGGAGTTCCTCCCTGTCCCCAGTTAACCCCTGGGGGTCAAAAAACCTCAGGTTTCGTTTTTGACTCTCTATCCTGATTGGACGAAAGGCTTTGGGTCACAGCCAAAAACGAAACCTAAGGTTTTTTTAGTGAAATCACTGAATATACCTTTAAAGGGAGAATTATATATATAACTTGTATGAACTTGTATAAAGCGGAACACACTATTGAAATCAAACTAAACTAGACAAAGTGCCAATCGGCACAGGTCTCCACCAGGGCAGGTCAGGTTGTGGCCTCATGGTGGTGCTATAACAGGCTGTTGAGGAAGATTTGGGCCGGAGGTTCGTGTTCGAGGGATGCAGGTACAATGTTTTTCCATGTGTGCATACATAAGTTGTATACAGATCGATGCAGTTATAGCTAAAAACAGGAATTGGCCTGTTATAGCGCCACCGTGAGGCTGATTTTGAGGAAAAAATTGTGGCATGTCGTCCTCGGCCTAGTGAAAATGTGCGTGTATAACTTAACGGAAATTGCACACTGTGTTTGTGATTTGTGGCCTTTTTTCGAAATGGACGAATCGTGTGAGCTTTGGAAGCCAATCTTAGCCAATCAGGATGGAAGATGGGAAATGGTGCCGCTCCGTGTTGATCACATGACTATGGAGATAGTGTATACCGATTTGCGTGAAATTTGGATAAAATCTGAAGGAGTAATAATAGAAAATGTGTTTTACATATGTCGGCCTCCTGGTGGCGCTATAAAGAGCAGATGTGAAAAATTCCAGGCAAAGGTTTTTCCTTGGCCTCTAGGGAGTTGGCATACAAAGTTATCCACAGATCCGTGCAGTTAGAGGTAAAAACACTTTTCGGCCAGTTATAGCGCCACCTTGAGTCTGAGTTGAAATTGTTCATGTGGCATTTCGTCCTGGGCCTAGTGGTAATGTGGGTGCACAATTTCAGGGAAATCACGCGATGTGTTCATGATTTGCAGCATTTTGTTTGAAACTGAGCACTCCTGTGAACTTTGGAAGCCAATCTTAACCAATCAGGATGGAGTCTGAGAAATCTGAAAGACCGGTTTCGTTGAATGGCTCTAGAGAGACTGTGTACCAATTTGCGTGATGTTTGGACAAAATCTGTAGGTGTACTGTGCAAAAACTTGTTTTGCACAAAGCGGCCTCCTGGTGGCGCTATAACAGGCCGTTCTGGAAAGTTTGGGGCAGAGGTTCATCGTTGGCATCCAGGGAGTGTGTGTGCAAAATTTGGCATCGACCGGGTTAACGGTGGCCGAGATTAGCTGCTCACGGACGGACGGACGGACGGACGGACGGACGGACACACGGACGGACGGACGGACACACGGACGGAGTGCAAAACATACTCTCCCCACATGCCTTCGGCCTGGTGGAGACAATTATTATTTGTGAATTGCTTAGTTGTTGGGTTTTTTTGTGCCTAAAATAGAGATGCCAAAAAGGAAGGGTTAATGTTGTTAATGATACAAGTGAAAAAGGTGGCCCTGCTTGAGGAAATCCTCAATGATCAGCATGTATGGGAGCATAAGAGGCATAGTAGTAGCAGCAGCACAAAGATGGGGACCTAATCATGACGTCGGGGCCGCATTTGATTTCCCAAGCTGAGTTTCATGCACAGTATATCACACAGCCCTTCATTCGGCTGTCTTTCTCTTTCATGTCTTTTCCTCGTCGCATTAAATAAAGACGACAAGCCATTATGAAAGGACGCTAAATCCCCAAAAACATAGGCACAAAAGAGCTCGGAAATTACCCAAACGAGTGAGGGAAAAAATGGCCCCGGAGTGCCGCTCCGAGCTGTGTGCGAATTGTGCCTATATGTGCGCGCGTGCCTGTGGAAATGGAAAAGGCTTTCATGGTGGCTGGCTGGTGGTGGTGCAGCCATGCAGTGCGAGCTAGATAATTCAGCGAGGCGAGCTCCATTCAAAGAGCCTGTGGACACAGGGAGCGTTGCTCATTAGTAGTGCTACTGTAGCTACCGGAGTCTCGCCACCACACACTCCTCCCGCTGCTTGTGTGTCTGCCAGCTGTACTGCTTGCTTTTATAGCTACACATCAGGCCCTCGCGCTTTTATACGGAACAAGATTGGGATGGGGTTTCTACACGCGCGGTTGTGTGTGTGTGTGTGTGTGTGTGTGTGTGTGTGTGTGTGTGCGTGTGTGCGTGCGTGTGTGCGTGTGTGAACGTGCTGCATACACACGCATTCATGCGCCAGGTATGTGTAATGTGTGTATATGGATTGTGCTACGGTATAATGTTTAAGGTGTGTGCGCGTGTGTGTGCCGGTGTGCGTTAGTGTGTATTGCTGAGCGTGTGCGTGCGTGTGCAGGACGGTGCCGTACGGTGTGTATATTTGGAAGGAGAGACAAGGTGTGTCAGCGGCGTCTGAATGAGTGGCACACCAATGAAAACATGTCAGCGGGGGGAGGACGGAATATTAAATGGGTTTAGGCTGCAGCAGCGTGTTATTATGCTGATAGTGGAGCTGAGTGAATGAAGAAGGGAGAAAAATGCATTCTCTCTCTCTCCCCGTAGCATGCATGCGGCCATGATAAACAAATGGCTGTAACAGGATGTTTTTCAGCCTATATAACGTAGCGGAGGAGGAGGCGCTTGTCGCCAACAAAACGTCTCATTGTCACGTCGGGCCTCCTTGTCCCTCGTCTCTCGCTCCTGCTTTCTTTTCTGCGTTTCTCATTGCCTCCTTTTTTTTTGTTCTTTCTCTTTCACACGCGTCTCTCTTTTACTCTGTCTGTCTGTCTGTCTGTCTGTCTGTCTGTCTGTCTGTCTGTCTGTCTGTCTGTCTGTCTGTCTGTCTGTCTGTCTGTCTGTCTGTCTGTCTGTCTGTCTGTCTGTCTGTCTGTCTGTCTGTCTGTCTGTCTGTCTGTCTGTCTGTCTGTCTGTCTGTCTGTCTGTCTGTCTGTCTGTCTGTCTGTCTGTCTGTCTCTCTCTCAGTCTCTCTCTCTCTCTCTCTCTCTCTCTCTCTCTCTCTCTGTGTCTGTCTGTCTGTCTCTCTCTCTCTCTCTCTCTCTCAGTCTCTCTCTCTCTCAGTTCAGCTACATTCCATTAAACCTTCAAAGATAACTGATGACTGTCAGCCGGTGCTCTCTGTGTTTTTATTTATTTATTTATTTCCACCCTTTATTTATGATTGGCCTTCTCTCTGTATGGGGGGGGGGGGGGGGTGCTGTTAACATAATGCTACGTTTCCCAGTGGCCGTCCTCTCTGACACTGTAAAAACACGTTCTTTAAAAAGCCCAATGCTGCCCAGAGGGCAGAAATACTTCACTCCATACCGTATACCATTTTTAATAATGCGTTTGCACTTTGCAGATAATATACCTTCTTTGCTTTTTTGTTTCGTTTTTTGTTTTTTTTTGTCGAGAAGGGAGTGAGGGTTAAGCAAAAAAAAAAAAAGGCAATATTTTCTACTACCTCCTGCTTTTATGAAAAAGTAACACTGGTGAAATTGAAAAAGCTACAGCTGACTCGCGGGCCCATTTCTCACATAATGCATTTCAATTGGGTTTTTTTAAGATAGATTGTGAGAGGTTTGCCTGCACAGTGCACACACTCTAAACACATATCTCATAACCCAGATTGTACGCCCCCCCCCCAACCCCCATCATCCCCCCCTCCCCCGTCTCAAACGTGTCTGGCAAAGCGATCGCAGAGAGAGCGCGACGATGAGAGATGGCGCCCGGGCGGCGGCGCACGTGTTGTGCCAAAAGCGCGCTTGCTGGCGTGGTGTGTCCGGCCCTTTGATGGACGGAGGACGCCGCCAACAACGTTGGCAACGAAAGCACCAGCAAGGAATATACCAAACCCTTCCCTTTGTTTTTGTTACTCGTCCACCACCACCGAGCAGCAGACACGACATCAAAACGTCTCGCTTGATTTCTGTGTGGAGAGATGTTGTTCTTCTGGGTTCCTGCACTAGCCTTCTGAAGTATGCTAAGACAACCCCCCCACCCACCCACCGCCACCCTTCCCCAGGATGCAGAGGATCACAGACCACGGCGTCCTATAAGGCTCAGAGCGCCTGGGGACGGAGCACACAGCTGCCGTGCCACCCCTGCCCACCCTGACTCTTTAGATGTGTTCTTCTTCCCGCGGCAGTGGCGCTCTCTCCCGCGGGACACTTGAAGGTGGATGGGAGAGAGAACAGAAGCGAAGCAGACTTAAGAAAACACGGGACACGTGGTTTTAACAAAGTGGCTCTGCCTAGTGAATTAATCTGTGTATACAGGAAGGGGTTTGCGGTTATAGAGAACGACGGGCAGAGGAGAGGATTCTTTGTTGCCGACACCACAGCATATTATCACACTACTACTACTACTAGTCCCCCAACATACTGTATAATGTTGTTTTTTGGTTTTTCTTGTATTTTAACCACGTGAACCCTATAGCGTCTGGGGCAAAGAAATGCAGGGAGCCTAGTATAGACCCCTGGGGTACCCAACAAAGTACAGTATATATAGGGTTTAAGTGGTTAACAGTAAAATCCTATTATCCTTTCATATATTTACGGGGCCTCTGTCAGCCGAGGGCCCTTTGAATTCCCAGCCTGTTCGCCCAAGAGGAAACACATGCCATGCAACATTTCTGCAAAACCACAGATATATGTTGAATAAATACATATCAACATTTCCAGATGTGCAATTTCAAAATAACTGATTCCCAGGCCTATATCGGTATATGCCACTCCGAGTGGCGCTGACCGGTCAGCCGGGCCATCTCGGTGGTGTGCTCTGCTCGCGCCTCGCTTGGGTGCGCTATCGAAACGTCGAGATTCAGATGCAGAAACGTAAAAATGCCCAAATTCTTTCAGTGGAAATTGGGTTGGAATCTCCCTCATATTATACTCAGCGCTATACCGGTGCCAGTGGTACAGCACACACACATAGTGCCGTGGGAATTGCAATGAGATGAGACCTCAGAAATATAGATCCAGAGCAGTGATGTTGGACCCCGCAGAGGGAGATGGTTTCTCTGAATAATCGCGGGGTGCAGATATAGAGGTGATCATAAATATCCCTAAATGCACCATAATATCCTTGGCTTAAATTAGCACGGTTGACATATTTTTCATCTGGCTTTATATATTAAGTTTCATGCAGATGTAGGTCTATATTTATCATTCTCACACTCACATGGCTGCTGTGAAAGTGGACACACGAACTGTATCACTGTGATGCACTGCGGCGCGTCTCTCTATAGCATTACTCAGAACGGCGGCGAAACTTTTGGCTATGTGTTTGATTTAAACATCCATGTTACATGGATACATCCCTGCTTCCTACTATGACCCATTTTGGTGTTAGCATCATGTCGTGCTTTAGCTATTGAAAAATAGCAGATCTACAAGCTCATAGCGAGCTTGTAGGTCTGCTATTTTTGAAAAATCAAAGAACGACTGACATTTTTAGAATCTGATCTCAGGGTCACATTACTCCCCCCCCCCCCCCCCCCCCTGTACTATTGGTGTCATTGAGCTCATGTTGAGCTTAACGCCATAAAGAATGTTCCTGTTCTTCCATTTCCGTTACAGTGGCTGCAGTGAGATGGTAATATGAAGTACAGATGATCCTCTATACAATACATCCCATCCATAATCCCATCAGAGGGCATAATGTTATCAGGACAGCTAGAGCGGTGCCCGTGGGGCCTCTACAGCGGTGTGCGTTGGGCACTGGGCCTACTTGGAACGATGCAAGTTGGACATGCATGCCCCCTCCCAGATATTATGTCTGTGTCCCTTTGATGCCCATATATGGGGTTCTTTGTCAGGCATGCCCAAATATGGAGTCTATGCAGACGTCAGAAGGATGTCAGAACAGGCCAGCTCCATATATGGACCCTGGGCACTGTGGGCAGGAGCCCTGTATCAGACCCAGGAGCCCTGTATCAGACCCCAGGAGCCCTGTATCAGGCCCCAGGAGCCCTGTATCAGACCCCAGGAGCCCTGTATCAGACCCCAGGAGCCCTGTATCAGACCCAGGAGCCCTGTATCAGACCCCAGGAGCCCTGTATCAGACCCCAGGAGCCCTGTATCAGACCCCAGGAGCCCTGTATCAGACCCCAGGAGCCCTGTATCAGACCCCAGGAGCCCTGTATCAGACCCTGGGCACTGTGGGCAGGAGCCCTGTATCAGACCCCAGGAGCCCTGTATCAGACCCCAGGAGCCCTGTATCAGACCCCAGGAGCCCTGTATCAGACCCCAGGAGCCCTGTATCAGACCCCAGGAGCCCTGTATCAGACCCCAGGAGCCCTGTATCAGACCCCAGGAGCCCTGTATCAGACCCAGGAGCCCTGTATCAGACCCCAGGAGCCCTGTATCAGACCCAGGAGCCCTGTATCAGACCCTGTATCAGACCCCAGGAGCCCTGTATCAGACCCTGTATCAGACCCCAGGAGCCCTGTATCAGACCCAGGAGCCCTGTATCAGACCCCAGGAGCCCTGTATCAGACCCAGGAGCCCTGTATCAGACCCTGTATCAGACCCCAGGAGCCCTGTATCAGACCCTGTATCAGACCCCAGGAGCCCTGTATCAGACCCAGGAGCCCTGTATCAGACCCTGTATCAGACCCCAGGAGCCCTGTATCAGACCCAGGAGCCCTGTATCAGACCCTGTATCAGACCCCAGGAGCCCTGTATGACCCCAGGAGCCCTGTATCAGACCCAGGAGCCCTGTATCAGACCCTGTATCAGACCCCAGGAGCCCTGTATCAGACCCAGAATTCATATTTTACGGGGGCCAGTTTCGAATTGCAGCCAATCCGTATAGGTGCCCCCACCGGCCACCACCAAGGTGCCCTGTGGTGGTGGGGGACACAACGCATGTGTCACATTTGAAGTCGGTGCGGCGAACGGTTCTCAAGGTTCGTGGATTGCACGTACTGTACAGACAGACAGACAGAGACAGACAGACAGAGATATGTATAGATAATAGATCGATGTCTTTAGAATGTATAACCGGAACATCACAACTCCTGAGAGTTTTTTGCCACGTGTGGGTATTATTCCGCACACTAAAACGCAAGCCAGCGAGAGGACATGGGGAAATATTGAAAAATGGCTTCACCGAGATTCCGTCGATCCATTTATTCCCCCACCCCCCCCCCCCCCCCCCAGTCCAGTCCTCCCCTCATGTTGATAATTGAATAAAGTGTAGGGATGACTAAAGTGGCGGTGTCAGTCAAAGCCAATGCAGCACAAGATGGATGGCACCGACCGAGAGACAATAGCAGTCTTTTCTTTCCGAGAGAAAAATCCACCCCAAAAACCAAGTTCCAGTATGTTTTTATACCTGCAGGCTCTCTCTGACAGTTCATCGTTGTTTGTTGCCATGCAAAATTAATACGTAATTATAGGGCTACTAAAATGGTGTTCATTTACATGTTGCCTGGGTTATCCAAGCTGTAGGAAGAACTGTATTAACCCATTTTGGTGTTAGCATCATGTCGTGCTTTAGCTATTGAAATATAGCAGATCTACAAGCTCATAGCGCGCCACCGAGTGGCGCGCTACGAGCTTGTAGGTCTGCTATTTTTGAAAAAATCGAAGAGCGACTGACATAGAAGACATTTTTATAGAATCTGATCTCAGGTCAGAATGGAAAACTGTCAGGATGTAGAAGACATTTTTAGAATCTGATCTCAGGTCAGAATGGGTTAAAGGTCAGCGCCATGAGTTCCTGTATAGGGCTTTTTTTTGTTTTTTTTTGCAACTGAATGGCTGGAAAGTGGAAATGAAGATTTTACATAATAGTACACATAGTACATGCATACACCTTCCCTAATGATTATATCTGGTTTTGGTATTTATTCATGGTGTATTGTCTCTATTATTAAGGTTATTGTAGCAGTACATTTATGTCGGGGGACTCATTCACAACAAACCGTCTCTCTCACACTTTGTCATTGCGCCACACCGTAAAATCCATATAGTGCTCATTGGAGATTACAGACAGTATTATAGGCTCCTGGCTATGTAGCCTCTCGGTGTCTCTCTGGTACAAGATGTTGTATCAACGTCAATATTGTAGTTGATAAAGTTCATAGCTCGGGATGGAGCTCATTAATTTTTTATTGATAACGAGCACCTTATCGATTCAGGCTTATCGAGCCGGGTTCTTATCGGGCACCACTATCGAGCATTTTCTATTATTTCTGGACAGACGGGAGACGACAAATCCTGAACAAAACCTTTACTATAGTGCCTTCAAATACAGTGCTTTGCTAACAGACGGAAAGCAATAATTGACCTTTTACTTTTGGAAAAAATAATATTGAAGAAACTGTGGTTGACCGATTAATGTACCGTCACTTTAAAAGCGTAATTTTGTTTACCTGAGCAGTGCTGGTTGGCACTAGGTATCGATACACTGTTTGACCGACATGGGCATGGGCAGGAACGGATTTAGATTTATTTCTTGATTGTTTAAACATGACGTCATGGGCTGCTACTGTATGCTCGTTCAACAGGCTCGATAAGCCCAAAGCTTATTGATACCGGGTACTCAATAAACTTGTCATCTGGTTTTCTCTCGGGTATCGGCTTTTGAGCTTCATCCCTATACTCACCGCACATATAAACGTACATACATGTTCTGTTTTAAGGTGGACTTTCTTTCTCTCCAACTCCTCTGGCCGTCCCCTCCCAAAGAAACCACTTAGGGTATCTATAATAATGATGCATTAAAATGTCAGCTGTATGGGCTGGCTGATTAATCACCTCCACCCGTTAATGTTGAGAGTCTGTCTCCCGCGCTTGCGTTCCCAGATATTAATGCTTCATGGTGTACAGTGCAGTAGATCACTTCTCTGGCTGTTTGTGTGTGTGTGTGTGTGTGTGTGTGTGTGTGTGTGTGTGTGTGCTCGCGCGTGCGTGCATGCTTCCTCATAATTACAGTAAGTGTGTTTGTGTGTGCATGCGTGTGCTTGTGTGGACACATGTCCTCTGGAAGTATGGATGTTGTATACCATACATACACGTCTGTACAGCATATATATATATATATATATATATATATATATATATATATATGTGTACATATATATATATATATATGAGCAGACATACAAATGTAAATAGGGTGTGTGTTACTGTGAAGAATGCATATGTCGTGTGTGTGCTTGTTTATGTGCACGTATCTATGGACTCTTAATAGTGGAGCAGTATGGAAGAGCAGTACGCCTGCAGACGCCATGGTTCCATCAGGATGCAACAACATGCTGGCAAAAGCAACATGTAAAGAATGGGGAGAGGCCCGCACAGCTGTGTCGTTGTGTCGTCGTGTGCATGCTGTTGTCCACGGCTGCGTGGGCCCCATAAACTAAAGGACAAGGACATGCTGTAAAAAAGCTTTATTGCAGCAGTGGAGCTCTGAAACAACCGTTATTATTAACATGTTTACCATCACGGCTTTCATATCAGCCAGTTTGTAATTAGAACGCTGCAGGAGTCATGAGCGCATGGCTTCAATGTCTGATGCTTAGTTCATACGTTATTTCCATGCGGCGGTTTCGCTTGCTGAAAATGGCTGTTCACTGTTCACCCGCAAATGGCCGATCTACAAGCTCACAGCGCGTTGCATCGCGGCAGTGGCTCAGGGGTGGAGCGGCCGGTATAGAACAGCTCACAGCGCGTTGCATCGCGGCAGTGGCTCAGGGGTGTCGAAGTGTCCTTGAGCAAGACACTGAACCCCCAATTGTTCCCGATGTGCAGGTTGGTGCCTTGAATGGTTTCCTCCGCCATCGGTGTGTGAATGTATGTGTGAATGGGTGAATGTAATGCACAATTATAATGTAAATCTTGGATAAAAGCGCTATATAAATGCACCACTTACCACTTTACACTGCGTTGTTGTAGATACAACAACTTTTAAATCATGGCCTGGCTTATCCTCTGCTCACCAGCGCCGCGGCGCTATATCGATCACCGAAATGGATCACACAAAAAGTGCCTTTATTTCAACTGGAAAGGGAATACACAATGCCGCGTGCGACGCCTCCCTCACCACCGTGATTGACATCGCCAGCCTTTATAATCGCTCTCACTGTTCCCTGCTGTGAGGAGGAGGCGCTTGCTGTGTCTTACCGTCTCGCAGGAGGATAAAACATGTCAGTCATTCAACACGGCCAGCCTCTTGTCTCCTGTCCATTACTCACTGTGGTGGAGCTCGCTGCTTGCAGGTATAGGGATGGCAGCTCGCTGAGAAAACCATTCCTGGCTCTTTTAAGGACATCCGTGTATTTTTATATCAGCCTGGATTTCATACTGCGCATCACTTTTCTTTTTTTAACTTACTTACTTACTTTCTTGAAAGTCTTAATGAATTACATTCTATTTCAGTTTCCTCCGTAGAAAACAACAACCAAAAACGTTGCTTTTTGAAGGCTGTGACCAATTAGGCAGCTTCCCTCCCATTAATACAGTGACGCAGTGTCGCTGTGCTCTCCGTACAATAAGCTTCTGGGGGTCACGGCGCAAACACACAGGCTTTGATTGGCTGTAATGAGCGAGGCCGGGCGCACGTCCTCTATAACCGCTGGGTTTTTTTCCTTTGAAGATTGTTTGGTTCTGTGCAAAGCCGTGCTCTGAGCAGAGCAGACTCAACAACACCTAGACACTTCACACACTGACTCCAGGAAGGGTGGAGGAAGAAGGAGATGTATTTGTATATCTCCATGGACCTTGACCTGTATGGCTATATCAGCTATCCTCTGCCATGGATTGTGAGTGAAAGCTAAGTCTCCTGGCCCAGGCAACAAGCCAGGGATAGCGTGTGGCTCCTTTTCTCCGTCTGATGTGAAGATGGAAGTGGACCTCCGCCCACCCCTCCTGTCTGCGGAGCAGCGGGGGTTCCCTCTGTCTTCTAAGCAGTGTTTTTGAGAGGAAGAACGCGGTTGTTTGTTGTACCGCAGGAAGGAAGACGCAGCCAAACACCCTCCCCCCGTTGCCTGATAGGGAAGAGGGGAAGCATAAACTCAATCTAATTTTCTTTTCTTCTCGTTTTTTTTTCTCCTTTTCTCTGGTTGCCACTCCTCCTCACTCACCGCTATTTGTACTGAACGTCTGTAACACACAGTACTGTGCTGTATTTGTACTGAACGTCTGTAACACACAGTACTGTGCTGTATTTAACGTCTGTAACACACAGTACTGTGCTGTATTTGTACTGAACGTCTGTAACACCCAGTACTGTGCTGTATTTGTACTGAAAGTCTAACACACAGTACTGTGCTGTATTTGTACTGAAAGTCTAACACACAGTACTGTGCTGTATTTGTACTGAAAGTCTAACACACAGTACTGTGCTGTATTTGTACTGAAAGTCTAACACACAGTACTGTGCTGTATTTGCAGTAAACGTGATAATATTCAATGCTCTGACCACATAACCACATAATTGTAGGTTAGCCTGTCCTTTTTGACAAAAAGCAGAAATACATACATGGAACTAAATAATAAAATAAAGCACCAGAGGGGACAAATAAAGATTGACCAAGAAGGAAAATGTTCAAAGAACACAATCAAATCAAGGTTTTTCCACATTCCATCTTCGTAACTTTGATTCAGTTAAGTAGGTTCACTACATTGTATACCACAGACCACGCTATAAAACAAAACAAATGCATACACACACACACATATTATTCATTATGCCATGAGGCACGTACCACACGAGTAAAGGTTAAAGGGTCACCAGCGAACGCGGTGAAGAAGCAGGCAGATGCGGGCAAAGCATGTGTCTGACTAACTAATTTAAACTAATTTAACTCATGCACCAGCCAATAATAGATTTGTCAGCCATTTTCTCCTCCTTCAGCCTTCAGAAAGATAATATTCTGATGTTGTCAAGAAAAGACGGACAACGATAAAGGCCTTGTCCACACGTATCCGGGTAAACGGATAAACGTAGGTTTTTATTTGCGTTTTGGGGGGGTCGCCCACACGCAAACGCGTTTTTGGTCCATATAAACGCATCTTTTGGAAAACTCCTGCCACAGTGTATTTCTTTAAAACTCCGCCTGTGTGTTCCCTGTGTGGACAATGTAAACGGAGTTTTGCATGGGTCTTGCCATTGGTCATATGGACAGAGAGATTTAAAAAAACGTGTCGTATGGACAGAGAGATTTAAAAAAACGAAAATGAAAACGAAAACGAAAACGCTACGTTTATGTAGGTGTGGATGAAGCCTAAGACTAGCACGGGGGATAATGTTGTCAACAATAGCCGTTTTTGTTGTGTTTTTTCTTTTTGTTACTGGCAGAGCTGTGTCACTTATTTTTGCCTCTTGTCTTGGCCAGTTCACACTTGTAAAAAGAGACTTCAGTCTCAATGTGGTTTTAAGGCTATACTGGTTAAATAAAGGTTAAATAAAAAATACAGGGGTTACATTATGTGTCTCCTCGTCTCCCCAGGTATTTAGTAAGCAGAAATTACATTTTCAGTAATTTCAATTTTCAGTTTGCCGGTTAAAACTCTCACCCGTAGGGGCACGGTGGCACAGTTGGTAGTGCTGTCGCCTCACAGCTAGAAGGTCCTGGGTTCGATTCCCGCTCGGGACGCTGTGGGTGCTGGTGCCGTGTTTCCTCCTCCGCGTCATCAGTGCCCATACCCGAAGGCGGGGTTGGCGAAAGGGCCTTTCTGTGTGGAGTTTGCATGTTCTCCCCGTGTCCCCTAGGGTAGGTACTCTCACAAAAACATGCAGTAATCCTGGTCACTAAACTGCCTCCCCCTGGCCAGCCTGGGCGCCTGATGGAGGGGAAAGGAACTGGCTGGAATAACGTGTTCCTTCCACGCGCAACGTCCAACCAGGGAAACTCCCCCTGTCAGGTGTAAAGTAGCAACTTGGACAATCAGTCATGAAGGAAGCATGAGTTCAAGTCCGTTGCTCTCCCCTTGTCCCCCATATATGGGGACTAGGTTGGTGGAGGGTGTGTAGAGCCCAGGATCACATTAGATGATTGACACAGGGGTGAAAAATGGGTTACAAAATCGTGGGATATAAAAAAAAAAAAAAAACTCTCACCCGTGGCTTAGTGTTGTCAGCGTGGCTGCTTAAAACTCACCCGTGTTGCCGGTTAACCCATTTTGAACAATTCTAAAAAAGCTATGTTTTCTATGTCAGTCGTTCTTCGATTTTTCAAAAATAGCAGACCTACAAGCTCGTAGCGCGCCACTCGGTGGCACGCTATGAGCTTGTAGATCTGCTATTTTTCAATAGCTAAAGCATAACATAATGCAAACACCAAAAGGGGTTCCCGTCCCCAAAATGGAAATGTGGCTTCCCTGTGAGGTTAGGGTTAGTGTTTGGTATTGGGGTAGCACTGGCTCTCTCTCTCGTACAGCCTGCAGTATCATTTCTAAGACCTATAATTCTAATAGTAGGTTTCAACATACTTTTTCTTCTTCACCAAAGAGGTGCCAGATATCCTCCTGCACATGTTGACTCTGTAAATGGAACGGAACGGAATCTAATGCCGTTCAACAAAGTATAGTCAGACATTTGAATTAATACAATTACTCAGCCTTCAGCAAACACAGATTTTAATATTATCCCATTACTAAAACCCCTAACATTCCTGACTGAGTGAACACAACGTGAGAATCTATAGCTCATCTGTTCATCTGTGAACATTTGTCACAATCTAATTCAGTGTATATAGACATTGTTGCTGAATATACCATCACATCACATGCTCATTATTACATTTTTTATATAATGTCCAGTACATCAATTCATGCAAAAACAGATCAGATCGTGCAAAAAACCCATTCATAATATCCTCAGAAATATTGAGGATATTAAAATATTTGATGTTCATATCCATCATTTGATGGAGTGGTTGATGTGCTCCAGTTAGCTATACACATTACACACACACACAAGCCTACACACTGGAGATTCCTTTTACGCATCATTTATTTATATAATTTAGAGGTTTTCTCCACATGTTGACCTTCATACTGTACGTGACTGCATGTATAATATGTCTGTGCGTTTTGTTTATGCATCATGTCATGCTTTAGCTATCGAAAAATAGCAGATCTACAAGCTCATAGCGCGCCACCGAGTGGCGCGCTACGAGCTTGTAGGTCTGCTATTTTTGAAAAATCGAAGAACCACTCCCACAGAAACATAGCTTTTTCAGAAAACTGTCAGGATGTAGAAGACATTTTTTTAGAATCTGATCTCAGGTCAGAATGGGTTAAACTACGGTCCATATCCCCACCCTCACGCGGCAGTTATAGCAAGTGGTTGAACGGCAGTACAGCGATGTGGGGGCCGGCTGCCCGGCAGGCCTCATGAGCACACTGCCTGGTGTCGACAACTGGCAGATGCTCTTGGTTTGTTGTTGTTGCGAGTGGGAATTTGGTCTCTCTCTACCCAATGAATAATTATTGAGGGAAGCATCGCAAAGGGCCAAATGCTAAGTGAGCTTTGACACGACGCGACATTTCCACTGGCTGAGTGAAGACACGGAGATGCAGTCCAAACCTGAACCTGCAGCACACCATCTCAACTGACTCATCTCCGGTCTTATAAGGCCAGGTTTTTTTTGTATTTGTTCGATGCCTTAATATATTCCTGTAGTTAGTCGCAATTCCGTTTTAACCAATTAAGACCTGAGACCAGATTCTACAAAATGTCTTCTAAATCAGTTTTCATATCAGTGGTGCTCAAACTATTTAATGTCAAGGACCCCAAAAGTTATTTGAAATTGGCCGCCGACCCCCCATATGGAAATACGTTGTATACCAGGGACCACCCAGAAGCAAATAATATTTGAGTTCAAAACGTTCGTTGGGAAAGATTTAAAAAAGAAATAGCAGATCTACAAGCTCGTATAGCGCGGAACTCAGTGCCGCGCTATGAGCTTGTAGACATGCTACTTTTTCCAACGGCTAAAGTTTAAAATAATGGTTTCAAAAGTGGTCAAAGGTTATAAGGCGACACAGACGCGTCCTCGGGACGAAATGGGTTAAGAATCACTTTCATCCGAGAGAGATTAAACATGAAGTATGCGGGCAGAATTCCGCTCCCCCATGCATGACAGCATCATCCCGGAGAGCGGCTCCGTGACGGAGAGGATTTCACTTTCTGCTTCATCCAATAACAGCAACTCCAAAGCAGTCCTCCAGCGCTATATTTCTTTCCCCCTCACTATATACCTCTGGGCTGGGAGAGGGTCATTTATATACGCTGGCTGGCTCCCTCGGATGCCAATTCCCCCAATTCTCTGCAGGCTTCCTCTCCAGAATCAAGCCCTGATTCCCTGTTACCCATATTATCACCCCATCAATCTGCTGGTGGCCTTCACATTTAACTTAGGAATAGGAACCAATTTGTGTGCCTGCCTGTCAGTCCAGATACCCGCCAGGCCCTGTGTGTTCTCCCCTTTCCTCAAGACCCCCCAAACCCCCCCCCCCCCCCCCTTCTTCTATATCTCCTGCTTACTGGTCCAAACTGGTTGAGATTTGCATTCCGAAACACTGTGGTTTTCGTGTCCAGCAATTGTGGCATTTGTGGGTAGCGTTGTGTTGTGTGTGTGTGTGGTGCTAACAATCGAATGCTGAACATGCTTAACCCGTTCTGACCTGAGATCAGATTCTAAAAATGTCTTCTACATCCTGACAGTTTTCCATTCTGACCTGAGATCAGATTCTAAAAATGTCTTCTATGTCAGTCGCTCTTCGATTTTTCAAAAATAGCAGACCAGACAAGCTCGTAGCGCGCCACTCGGTGGCGCGCTACGAGCTTGTAGATCTGCTATTTTTTAAATAGCTGCTGCTAAAGCATAACGTAATGCTATCACCAAAATGGGTTCCCGCACAAAATGGGTTAAAACTGTAGAGGTGATTGTTGCTAAAATTGTTTTTTAATATTGCCAACTTTATTTTGTATTTATTTCTATCTGCTGCGTGTGCGCGTGCGTGCGTGCGTGTGTTTATCTCTCCATTGTATTTTTCTTCTTTGTATTACATCCAGTATTACCATTATTATTATCTTGTTACATTGTTTTATTTAACCTTCATTTAACCAGTAAAAACACATTGAGACTGCGTCTCTTTTTCAAGTGGGAACTGGCCAAGCGGCAGAATACATAATTACACTTTCAAACGCTACAAGTTTTACAACAGCCAAATAATAAATCCATGAACAATATACCTCCAGAAGCCTATAGAATATATACAACAATACTGGTGGTGGTGGTACACTAACAATAACCGGGTACAAGACATTTTGTACACAAATACACAAGTACATTTATATAAATATAATTATGTGTGTTTTGTATCGACCTGTACGGCGACCTTGCGTGCCCTGAAAGGCGCCTTATAAACAAATGTATTATTATATGGGCACATGCGAGGGCTATAGTACACATCCGCAACATGCGCAGGTGATGGATTGTACAGTTAAGATGATCCTTTTGAAACTTCTCAAGTAAGGGAACCTTCAAGGTTTGCAGGTTGTTCCACGACCAGGCAGGGGCCAAAGAAAGTATTGTTGTTTGTTGTTAGCAGTCTTACAGAGCATTAATCCATTCTGAACGGGAACCCATTTTGGTGTTAGCATCACGTTATGCTTTAGCTATTTTTGAAAATTCGAAGAACGACTGACATTTTTAGAATCTGATCTCAGGTCAGAATGGGTTAATCAGACCAGTGTGTGTGTGTGTCCAGTGGAAACCTCGTATGAATCTGATCTCAGGTCAGGATGGGTTAACCAACACACCTGGCTCTATGAGTGACAAATAAAAGCCTTTTTGAATCACTTGACTCTCTCTTTCTAAACGATCCCGGCTTCCCCTCCTGCTCCCCCCTGTGGCTGATGGGAGCAAATTAAGTGTTCATTTGCTGAATTGATTGGGTTTCATTTGTACACTCTCGGAATTATGGACACAGCAATGGCTAAGTTTCACTGTGTGAACTCACGTAGCCGTCACTCAAGTTCAGAATGCATCATACGTATATATACGTACAGTATATACGAAAAAGATTCTAAAAATAAGTGGGCCGTTGGCTGTTAGCTACCCTTCATAAAGGCTCTGTTGGCCGAGGAGGAAATAGCACTGTCAGTACAGTGAAATCTGGAGTGCTAATTCATCTCTGAGTTGAATTAACTGTCGGCTCTTTGGTTTCTACCGTTACGTGAAGGGGAATTCCTGTTCCAGTCATTGTATTGCTCAGTGATAGAAGTCAGTGTGATTCTCCCCATGCATCCCTGTTCTGGGGACTGGGGGGAAAGATTTGGCTTAGAGTGGAAAAAGTTAAGTGTATGAACTCGTGGCTACGGTGCTTACTTTTTACCAGCTTGCGGTGCAGTGCAAGCCGGTCTATACTCAGTCGCTGTGCTTAGTTGTGACGTTTTCATCCCATTTTGTACTTTTTCCTCATTGGCTGTCCTTTAAGCCATGAACGGGCAGTCCAAATAATGGAGCATTTGTGTTATAAAATGCCTCCCATGCATGATGCGTATGTGATGTGATGCGTCGTCACTGCATTGGGGGGGACTGAATCTGTGCAGCGCAACAAGTTCACCAAATCGTCCTCTCAGGCTATGGCATCACAATCGTAACCGCTTTGAGAATGCTAATATTGTTTACAACATAGAAACCGAGTAGTATTTCTTTCAAGGCGTGGCGATCACATTAATCAGACCAGTGTGTGTCCAGTGGAAACCTCGTATGAATCTGATTTCAGGTCAGAATGGGTTAATCATGCCTATAAGCCTCCTTCCTCTATACACTGGGCAGGAAAACAGCATCTGATGGAGAATGCATTGGTACATGTGAGTGCTGTGAGCACTTCTCCATTATATATTACATCTATGAGCGGTCGGGTTCTGTCCGTGTGACTTTGCTCAGATCAGATTCAAAAAATGTCTTCTATACATCCTGACAGTTTTCTGAAAAAGCTATGTTTCTATGTAAGTCGTTCTTCGATTAAAAAAAATATAGCAGACCTACAAGCTCATAGCGCTCCATGCCACTCGGTGGAGCGCTATGAGCTTGTAGATCTGCTATTTTTCAACAGCTAAAGCCCAAACAACACAGTTTATCGAGAACACACCCCTCCGCCCCCATCTGACGATGTCATCAGCACTCTGTCTGATAAATAAGTTACATTATTGGATCATTAGAAACTCTGCAGCCGCGATGAGGCGCTCAGGCCAGGATTATTATATTACATACAAATGAATAGATTCATAATGAAATGTGCTGTGTGTTCAAAGGAGTCGACTGAACTTGAAAACGCAAAGTATAGAAACAAAAGAAAGAAATATAATCAAATTGATATTTTAAAACGACCTTGATCTAGAAAAACACCAAACATCGGGCTTCTGCTATACCACACAGTACAGACATCCGGATGCACACGGATCCTTACAGAAGGATCGGACAACAATGAAAAATGCTGCTAGAGAAAATATTGACAATTGAGACAGTGATGTTGGCAGGCGAGAATGTTGTTCTCTGGATAAGCACAATGGATTCTACTGGAGCTGTTCTGTAAACACATGTATAACGCATGTACATACAGTATACATGTGTACACACACACACACACACACATGCACGCACGCACACGCATGCACACACGCACACACACACGCACACACACACACACACACACACACACACACACACACACACACACACACACACACACACACACTGTAGATTCTGCAATTGTTATGATGTCTGTAAAATACATATATGAAAGCCTGACAAAGGAGCTGACTGCGTGCGTCAGTGTGGATCAATTATATGTATCATCACTATGACAACCAGCAGTGCGTCACATTTCTGTATTTGAGCGTGTGTGTGTGTGTGTGTGTGTGTGTGTGTGTGTGTGTGTGTGTGTGTGTGTGTGTGTGTGTGTGTGTGTGTAAGGTAAGGTCAGCTTTCTTCATAAAGCTCCTTTCAATACAACACATTGTGAGACAAAGTACTCGTGAAACGTGAGTTTCTCTGGCCGATTCTTTTTTTAAAGAATCAACTGACTCTGCATTTTGTTTGTATCGCCCGGGGCAAGGAAGGAGAGTTCAGATCAGCTCACCCTTTATTTTTATTTTTTAGTCTAGATTTTCTGACAGTTTAGAAAGACCTTGATCATGAAGACCTGTGAGTAGATCTCACCGTGTCCTGAGGGCTCAATAACCTGTGAGTAGATCTCACCGTGTCCTGAGGGCTCAATAACTTCAATATGTAAATGGAGGGGCCAGCCTGTGTATAGGGCTTTTTACATGTGATTACAATAATGTTTAAATGGATTCTGATGTGCTTGCATTGTGTGGGTGGGTGGGTGCGTGCGTGAGCGCAGGGTGTAAGGGGTCTTTTCTAATGATTTGATTCAGTAGCCTATACACAATAAAGGTCTGAGCTATTATAATGACCTCATACTGTACAAAATAATTGCAGAAATACCATTAAAATGCCGTCATACTGTAGCAGACATTCTTATTCTTATACTGTATCAGTGCAGGATCAGACAAGGCAAACATAAAGCAACAACGGCTGGGTAGAGCAATCAGTGCAGTATAGTTTAATGAAAACAATAGCTTTCTTTTAATGACGGGACCCACACAGATTGACCTACGTAGTCTCGTCGAGGTACATCCATGAAATCAAAATAGATGAAGTGCCCGTATGCAATCACTCTAGCCCAAATTGGGTTTTTTCTGTGAGGCACTACCTTTAGAATATCATTAAATCAGCCCTATTAAAAGAATATTAGGTTTCAAATACAGTCTAAATGTAACCGGAAGAAGGTTAATGTACCCCAAAAGTGACATTTGGGTTAGTTTCAGCAGACAGGAATTAGACGAAAGTAACAGAAATAATAAATATCTAGCAACAGAAGATATTTAGCCTACTCAAGTTTCAACAAATTAAATAAGTAAAAAGAGAGCATGGACAAAATGTACTGCTTCTGTTTTAGGCTTTACTTATTTGTGTATAAAGCACACTAAATATGTGGCTATACAAAGCAAATGTGCACAGACCAAAGTTTAATATTTTATTATGTATTGAGTAGAGCAAATGAGTATAGCAGCTGGTTTCTATTATGTAGCCTGTAGCGGGTGGTTGGTACAGTATGTAGGTGCAAAACAGTGGTTGCTAGGCTGTAGTAACTAGTAAAGCCTAGCAACCATCACTGAAGGATAACTGAAGTCTGCGCGATACAGTACGATCCCTGGGCGCGTTCCTGGGGGTCTTGGTGTTCCGGGGACCCCCACACGGTAACTCTGTCATTTCTCGAAGATCTTTTTCCAAAAAATAATCAAAATACAGTACAGAGCACAGTAGGCTACATTACATTTCAGTACAGACTACACAGCAAAGCACCGCTCAGTTCACACAGGTGTGATATTGTTGTTTTTTTGCGTTTTTTGATTTGAGTGCACTGGAGTTGTGCGAAATTTCTAGTGAAGAAGGAGAACTCTCAACCAAGTCAGAGAGGTAACCCACAGGTCTCATTGCCCACTAACAAACTGTCATGAAAGAGTCTCTCTCTGAGTGTGTGTGCTGTGTAGGGATGACTGATTGATACTATGTGTGCATCAATTAGCTTGATAGGCACTTGTTGTGCTTAACCCATTTTGACCTGGGAACGATTCTACAAAAGGTCTTCTAAATCCTGACAGTTTTGTGAAAAACCCATGTCAGTGGTGCTCAATATTTAATCTCAAGGACCCCCAGAATGATAATGTATTTGGCCGCCGACCCCCATCTGAAAATATGTCGTTCCAGGGACAACCCCAGAAGCAAATATTTGAGTTAAAAACTCGCTCTGTAACAACACATAAGTATATTCAAAGATTTCAGGTACATTTTCACGATAGATCTGCTATTTTTCAATAGCTAAAGCATAACATAATGCTTGAAACACCAAAAGTAAAGGGGTTCCCGCCCCAAAATGGGTTATTAAATATGGCACGCTACGGTCTACTTTTGTCGGTACTATGATTAGTGTAGCGGCGTCAGCTGAGCTGTGTAGTTTGTCTACTATATACTGCATGGGAAATGACAGACGGTCTACTCAGGGGACATGGAAGGGTTCTGTGCATCTCCAGTAGGGGGCAGAACAGAGCACTCTTCATAGCATC
Source organism: Protomyctophum parallelum (assembly GCF_964188405.1). Taxonomy (NCBI): domain Eukaryota; kingdom Metazoa; phylum Chordata; class Actinopteri; order Myctophiformes; family Myctophidae; genus Protomyctophum; species Protomyctophum parallelum. Next base: position 26,340,747 of record NC_139703.1, on the reverse strand, counting down.
TTGAACACATCTTTCTAGTTTGACTTGTTTGTTCTCATGCACTGTCTGCAGCGCTGCTCTATAGATTATACTTTAATTATGCACAGCTGATGAGAATGCATGTTTCAGTCAAAGCAGTTTTTTTCTCCCTGAACGCCGCACACATCTAGTACAGTACATATACAGTACGTACATTATACAAACTCTGTTTTAGACAGCTGGTGGATTCAGTGCCACGCCAAAACAATTGTGTTGTGATCTTTTGCTGTCTGCTCAGTGTCTGCTGTATGCGTAAATACTAGTAGGCATAGAGAATGTATAGTTGTCCACACTACAGACAAGAATATGTACAGTATCAGCCGTAGACTGAAATCCCTTACAAATAGACCATTCCTCCTATAGCACAAAAATAACACACTGCATATACAGTACGTAGGTTTCGAAAAAATCTGCCGAGTCACTCTCCAAAAGAAATTAAGCATATTACAGCCGTTCAAAAAATGATTCCAGTTGTTATAGAAAGTACTTTTTACTTCAGGAAAAAAGGGGGATTTTATTCCCAGTCTTCTGTAGAGTTACATAATTACTGCAAGACAAATTCGTTTTTTAAGACATTATGATTTATACCACACTAGCAGCAGCAAGGGTGTATCGGATATATTATTGGCTTGTAGCTGGCCATACTGTGTGAATCTGTTTCATGTATTTATGTCAACAGACCATGTGTATGATGTACAGTGTAAAGTAAACCAATGAACTCCAGCACTCCCTTTCTGTGTATGACATCTGCATCGAGTGGACCTCTAGACCCACTGCACATGTAAACAGAGCATGCTACCTTTAAAGACCTAGTGAAATGAAAAATAAGCTTTTCACATGTTTAGACCATATCCGTGGTCATCATATGGGAATTACTTCCTTTGAACGAAAATGCGATGCGTGATGACCAGTGTTGTTTTCGTCGACTAAAACTAAGACGAAAAATGTTCGTCGACTACCTTTTTTCACTGACAAAAAAAATGGAAACTAAATGAAAACTAAGCTACGATGACTAAAACTAAGACTAAATATACTGACAATTTCGTTGACAAATAAAAACTAGACTAAAATGTTAGGAAGGGACTAGTGGAGAAGAGATCCAGTATAAGTCATTTTACACTGCTGAAAATAGCTGATCTACAAGCTTGCGACACGTTGTGAGCTTGTAGATCAGCTATTTTCATCAAGTGTAAAAACACTCATTACGACGGCATCAAGACCCAACCAAAATACATTTTAGTCGACTAAATCAACTGTAGATTTAGTCGACTAAAATCTTATGACATTTAGTCGACTAAAACTAGACTAACACTAAGACATTCCAGGTGACTAAAATGTGACTAAAACTAAATGAAGTTTCAGTCCAAAGACTATGACTAAACTAAAATAGAGATTTGCTGCCAAAAACAACACTGGTGATGACATTGTCGAATGTTGCATGAACACAAATGGAGCTTGATTTCATTAATCTGTTTTATTCCCATCGCTGCGCGTCCGTCCAAACACAGCTGATGTTTATTACAGAACTACTCCGTTTTTAATCTCATTCAAGGTGACATCCAGACAGTGTATTACTCATTGTAAACCTAATCAGCACGCTACAATATGTATCTGAAAACATTATAGGTTAGAAATAAGCCACAAGCGTTTCTGCCTGTCTCTCTGTGACATACAGTACTGTATGTCAACAAACAAAAACACACCGCTTTCCGTTTCAGAGTGAAACTTAAATCTTAGGCTTTCTTTTTGTTTTTGCACACTGTTTAAATTGTTTTGAGAAAGAAATGCTGCTGTCAATGCTATTGAAAACCCTTTACGTCTGTGTAAGAATATTGAACCAATAGAAAATAATCGAGTCCCCTCGAGATGAGTAAAGTAAAATGTTCTTCTGAAGGGAGCTCCCACCCACATGCACATACATTTTATAAATCAGTGCTATTAAACACCTTTTACGTTTAAGCGCTTTGTCAAAAACTTAACTCCACTTGAGCTGGATGTTTTTTGTTTTTCATTTCCTGAAAAAAGAACATTTTGGAGTTAGGTGGTTTCTTCCAGACAGCAGAGATACCGAACATGTGTGTAGCGACGCAATGTGACACAGCTCTGTTAACCCCCCAAATGTTTTTATTATATTAACACAGTGCTGTACCCCACAAATGTCTTTATAATGACGGTAACACAGTGCTGTACCCCACAAATGTCTTTATAATGACGGTAACACAGTGCTGTACCCCACAAATGTCTTTATAATGACGGTAACACAGTGCTGTACCCCACAAATGTCTTTATAATGATGGTAACACAGTGCTGTACCCCACAAATGTCTTTATAATGACGGTAACACAGTGCTGTACCCCACAAATGTCTTTATAATGACGGTAACACAGTGCTGTACCCCACAAATGTCTTTATAATGACGGTAACACAGTGCTGTACCCCACAAATGTCTTTATAATGACGGTAACACAGTGCTGTACCCCACAAATGTCTTTATAATGACGGTAACACAGTGCTGTACCCCACAGATATCTTTATAATGACAGTAACACAGTGCTGTACCCCACAGATATCTTTATAATGACAGTAACACAGTGCTGTACCCCACAAATGTCTTTATAATGACGGTAAGGGACTGATCGTTATTTATCCACCAGGGGGGGGTGGTGCAGATGTGATTTCATTTTTTTATTTTTCCTCATCCCCCCCCCAGCCTCCAAATATTTTTTCGGGACCCCCCCTCAGGGACTGGAAGAATATATATGACCCCCCCCCCCAAAACACCATAGACTATGTTTATTTTATATTCACACCAACAGTATAGCAGCATAAAGTAAACGCTGATCGTTTATTAGGCAGCGGCCGTCTGGGGTTCATTTGGTTCCATATCCGTCATTACATTATGGTCAACACTCAACACTGATGATATGCCATTGCATTCTTCCAACTAAAGATTTAAATATAGCATATGCAGACCAAGGTTATAATAGTTTGGGTTTTTTCATTATAGTTTAGTTTTAGTTAGTTTTGACATCTTTTTTTCTAATTCAGTTAGTTTTAGTTAGTTTTTAGAGCGGGTTTGCTAGTTTTAGTTTAGTTTTTATTTTGTGAAAATGCTTAGTTTTAGTTTAGTTTTAGTTTAGTTTTAGTTTAGTTTTAGTTTAGTTTTAGTTTTTGCTGCCTTACGGTGCTGAAAAGTGCCGTAAAAACGGCTCGGGAAATAAGGAAAAGTACCGAATTAATTTAAAAGGTTTATATTCTAAATGTCCGTAAGGCATATAAATATTGTTAAAAAAAACGATGACGAATGCCATTTTGTCTATCATTTCAGTTCGTTTTAGTTAGTTTTGTGAACACACAATACAGTTTTAGTTTAGTTATCGTTTTTTAATTTATTTTAGTTTCAGTTTAGTTTCAGTTAACTAAAATGTTTTTTTAATTCTAGTTTTCGTTTTTTCGTTAGTTATAGTTAACTATAATAACCTTGATGCAGACCTACAAGCTCAAAACAACACGCTGATGACGCGACACAAATTTGTGAGCTTAGATTGGCTATTTTTGAGGTGAGCCTCGTGCGTAAAGTCATTCTATAGCCAAGCTGCCAAGGCAGTGGGCACCCCTCGCCTCTGTGCCCAAGCCCAGGATGATGAAAATGAATGAATGCTAAATAAATATGTCACGCAGTCACATACCATAATACTACAGCGTCATACTCCACAGAGAAAAGCACAATTTGCGCAACACCAACGTTCAACTGCCTGCTCGGCTCATTTAGCCAGCCAGGCACCACCGAGTAGTGTAACTCTTTCTTTAATCTATTACAACCACATACGCAGACAAAAGTACATGGCACCGCGGACAAAACACAAGTAGGCTACTGTGACGCACACACCAACAATCCACCATTGCAATGCGAGTGCGCAAAGATGCACATGCAGCTGCTAGACCTAGAATGCCTGTGATCATTTAATTATACTTCGTAAATTTCCATGTACTGTACATACTGTATGTAACAACAAGAGCCGTTCTAGGGCTAGACAGCTGCATGCTTTTAGACCAGCCCTACCGTCAAACTGCCTAAACTGACCATGGAGAAGTTCACTGGAGATGTGAGTCAATGGCAAAGCTTTTGGAGTCAATTTGAGACAGCAATAGACAAAAACACGAGTCTCAGTAAGTCTGATAAATTCACATATTTAAAGTGAGTATTGTTAAGTGGCACAGCGGCTATAGTCGCGGGATTGGCTTTATCAGACCAGAATTATGACAATGCCATTAAAATGCTAGGCAGGCTGCATGTCGCGCGTAATTGTAGAACGCAGGGCATTCACTCTGAAGAGTGCGGGCGCAGACACCACAAAACAGTTTGCAACCAAACAGCCAGTCAATATACAGCGCATGATAGACGCGCCGACCACGGCAACGGCAGACAGGCTGACCACAGTGTTGCAGATGCAGTTAGTAGTGTAGCAAGCAACTCTGACAATAGTATACTGCAGACAGCTACCATTAAGGATAGATGCACCAACGCAAAGCCAAGTAGCCAGGTGCCTATCAGATGGGGGTAGCACCGGTAGCACCCGCATTTTCATTAAAGAGGATATTTCCAGAGCTGGGTTTCACCGAGACACCTCACACCACCGCAACCTCAACAGCGGTGCTGTCAACCTGCTGCTCCTCGCCTTCCTCCTCTCTGACCGACAACACTGGCGCTTGGCTCTTGCTGTTGGCCCGCAATTCAAACATTGCGGTTCATAGCTTGAAACATTTTTCACTTTTTCTACGGGAAATGTTATGAACGCAGAATCAATCTGTCCCGCGCTGTTTTGAAATGGCTACAAGTCAGACGGGGCAAACTACATCAGCGGCCGGGGGAGGGACCTTTGGTGGTAGAACAGATATACAAGCTAACAACGTGTCACCAAGCAACACGTTGTTAGCTTGTAGATCTGTTCTATTTGCGCAGTTGCGCACACATGGAAGATACCAAGTACACTCGCCACACAGGGTAAACTTTGTTACTTTATATAGATAGGAGTAAAACTCTATGAAAAACAAAATAATCAAAACCTTTTTTAAATACAAAATTCAGCGAAATAAAGTTGTACAACCTCCCCCAAGCCAAAATAAAAATAAACATATCCCCCCCTCAGGCTCAAAACATTGTTTAATGACCCCCCCCTTTTTTGCACCATACCAACCTTTGATAAATAACGATCAGTCCCTAACACAGTGCTGTACCCCACAAATGTCTTTATAATGACGGTAACACAGTGCTGTACCCCACAAATGTCTTTATAATGATGGTAACACAGTGCTGTACCCCACAAATGTCTTTATAATGACGGTAACACAGTGCTGTACCCCACAAATGTCTTTATAATGACAGTAACACAGTGCTGTACCCCACAAATGTCTTTATAATGACGGTAACACAGTGCTGTACCCCACAAATGTCTTTATAATGACGGTAACACAGTGCTGTACCCCACAAATGTCTTTATAATGACGGTAACATAGTGCTGTACCCCACAAATGTCTTTATAATGACGGTAACACAGTGCTGTACCCCACAAATGTCTTTATAATGACGGTAACACAGTGCTGTACCCCACAAATGTCTTTATAATGACGGTAACACAGTGCTGTACCCCACAAATGTCTTTATAATGACGGTAACACAGTGCTGTACCCCACAAATGTCTTTATAATGACGGTAACACAGTGCTGTACCCCACAAATGTCTTTATAATGACGGTAACACAGTGCTGTACCCCACAAATGTCTTTATAATGACGGTAACACAGTGCTGTACCCCACAAATGTCTTTATAATGACGGTAACACAGTGCTGTACCCCACAAATGTCTTTATAATGACGGTAACACAGTGCTGTACCCCACAAATGTCTTTATAATGACGGTAACACAGTGCTGTACCCCACAAATGTCTTTATAATGACGGTAACACAGTGCTGTACCCCACAAATGTCTTTATAATGACGGTAACACAGTGCTGTACCCCACAAATGTCTTTATAATGACGGTAACACAGTGCTGTACCCCACAAATGTCTTTATAATGACGGTAACACAGTGCTGTACCCCACAAATGTCTTTATAATGACGGTAACACAGTGCTGTACCCCACAAATGTCTTTATAATGACGGTAACACAGTGCTGTACCCCACAAATGTCTTTATAATGACGGTAACACAGTGCTGTACCCCACAAATGTCTTTATAATGACGGTAACACAGTGCTGTACCCCACAAATGTCTTTATAATGACGGTAACACAGTGCTGTACCCCACAAATGTCTTTATAATGACGGTAACACAGTGCTGTACCCCACAAATGTCTTTATAATGACGGTAACACAGTGCTGTACCCCACAAATGTCTTTATAATGACGGTAACACAGTGCTGTACCCCACAAATGTCTTTATAATGACGGTAACACAGTGCTGTACCCCACAAATGTCTTTATAATGACGGTAACACAGTGCTGTACCCCACAAATGTCTTTATAATGACGGTAACACAGTGCTGTACCCCACAAATGTCTTTATAATGACAGTAACACAGTGCTGTACCCCACAAATGTCTTTATAATGACGGTAACACAGTGCTGTACCCCACAAATGTCTTTATAATGACGGTAACACAGTGCTGTACCCCACAAATGTCTTTATAATGACGGTAACACAGTGCTGTACCCCACAAATGTCTTTATAATGATGGTAACACAGTGCTGTACCCCACAAATGTCTTTATAATGACAGTAACACAGTGCTGTACCCCACAAATGTCTTTATAATGACAGTAACACAGTGCTGTACCCCACAAATGTCTTTATAATGACGGTAACACAGTGCTGTACCCCACAAATGTCTTTATAATGACGGTAACACAGTGCTGTACCCCACAAATGTCTTTATAATGACGGTAACACAGTGCTGTACCCCACAAATGTCTTTATAATGACGGTAACACAGTGCTGTACCCCACAAATGTCTTTATAATGACGGTAACACAGTGCTGTACCCCACAAATGTCTTTATAATGACGGTAACACAGTGCTGTACCCCACAAATGTCTTTATAATGACGGTAACACAGTGCTGTACCCCACAGATGTCTTTATAATGACGGTAACACAGTGCTGTACCCCACAAATGTCTTTATAATGACGGTAACACAGTGCTGTACCCCACAAATGTCTTTATAATGACGGTAACACAGTGCTGTACCCCACAAATGTCTTTATAATGACGGTAACACAGTGCTGTACCCCACAAATGTCTTTATAATGACGGTAACACAGTGCTGTACCCCACAAATGTCTTTATAATTACAGTAACACAGTGATGTACCCCACAAATGTCTTTATAATGACGGTAACACAGTGCTGTACCCCACAAATGTCTTTATAATGACAGTAACACAGTGATGTACCCCACAAATGTCTTTATAATTACAGTAACACAGTGCTGTACCCCACAAATGTCTTTATAATGACGGTAACACAGTGCTGTACCCCACAAATGTCTTTATAATGACGGTAACACAGTGCTGTACCCCACAAATGTCTTTATAATGACGGTAACACAGTGCTGTACCCCACAAATGTCTTTATAATGACGGTAACACAGTGCTGTACCCCACAAATGTCTTTATAATGACGGTAACACAGTGCTGTACCCCACAAATGTCTTTATAATGACGGTAACACAGTGCTGTACCCCACAAATGTCTTTATAATGACGGTAACACAGTGCTGTACCCCACAAATGTCTTTATAATGACGGTAACACAGTGCTGTACCCCACAAATGTCTTTATAATGACGGTAACACAGTGCTGTACCCCACAGATGTCTTTATAATGATGGTAACACAGTGCTGTACCCCACAAATGTCTTTATAATGACGGTAACACAGTGCTGTACCCCACAAATGTCTTTATAATGACGGTAACACAGTGCTGTACCCCACAAATGTCTTTATAATGATGGTAACACAGTGCTGTATCCCACAGATGTCTTTATAATGACGGTAACACAGTGCTGTACCCCACAAATGACTTTATAATGACGGTAACACAGTGCTGTACCCCACAAATGTCTTTATAATGACGGTAACACAGTGCTGTACCCCACAAATGTCTTTTTATAATTACGGTAACACAGTGCTGTACCCCACAAATGTCTTTATAATATTAACACAGTACTACTGTTATCCCCATATATATAATATTTTGACACTTGCTTTGGCAATGTATGTTTTCTCATGCCAATACAGCTCAATTGAATTGAATTGAATTGAATATGGGGTTTTAGTGGTTGATCCTCGGTCATGTCTTTAACCTATGACCCGAGATCAGATTCATACGAGGCTTCCACTGGACACACACTGGTCTGATGAACCCTTTCTGACCTGACATCGGATTCTAAAAATGTCAGTCGTTCTTCGATTTTTCAAAAATAGCAGACCTACAAGCTCGTAGCGCGCCACTCGGTGGCGCGCTATGAGCTTGTAGATCTGCTATTTTTCAATAGCTAAAGCACAACATGACGCTAACACCAAAATGGGTTCCCGTTCAGAATGGGTTTTAATTAACTGCTCTCTCTCTCTTTCTCTCTCTGCTTCTCTCTCCATTTGACAAACAGATGCAGATATACATGTACAACTCGGACGACTTTGACAGCCTGAGTGCAGCCATGAGGGAGAAGAGGATCATCGCAGCCATGGCTGTGTTTTTTCAGGTGGGATGAATTACATTCATTGTTTGGTGCAAACATTATAGCAGCATCTGAATCAAGGATTGGAGCTCGTTAATTTTGATTGATCGATCAAGGCTTATCGAGCCCACTATGGAGAATTTTCTATGATTTTTGTGGACGGAACCAGTGTCTTTTCTTATTGGCCAGTTGTGACCGTGACTGTGGCTGACCACCATCTATAATTAAATGATGACAAAAGTTACAAATATTTTTAAAACAACCATTCATTATTTTGTGCAATTTAAGTGTTATATGGCACTATATTATGAATAGTATACTGTAATAATTACGATAAAATGTCCATGTATCTTCAGCTCTTTAGATTAGATTAGATTAGATTAAATTTATTGTCACTGCACATAGTATACAAATACTTTGACAATGAAATGAATAGTGGCATCCAACCAGAGTGCAATACAGTAATGCAATAATGGGAATAAATACACTTGTTGTTGAATGTACAGAATGTACAGTATGTACAGTAATATATAATAAAGGAAATAAATAGAAAAATAGACAATGAAGTATAAATATAAATGAGGAGTAATTATATACACACCCACCCACACACACAAGCCATAAGCCATAACGTATGTACTGTACGTATGATGTGAGCATGAGAGTTCAGATGGGAAGGAGGAAGGGGGGACGGAAGGGGGTATCATTGTTCAGTGTCATTTGTTGTATAAACAAACTAACCAAAAATTAACTATCACTTGAACTACTATTTACTAGGTCCTTTAAATACTTTAAATACCCAAACTGCGTTGGGGGGGCCCAGAGGCATTTGGGGCCCACGGCCGCCCACCCATGCCGTCTGTAAAATAAAACTATAAACACGATGCAATGACAGTTGCAGTCCTGAGAGCCAGGTATACGTTCAGAAATCACAACTATACTGCTGTGCAGTGCCCCGCTGTTTATAAACCAAAAGGCAGTTTGGGCTTGTTTTCACAGGCTGCATGCTGCTTGGCTGCTCTGTTCACAATCGTGACAGGTACCGTCACGACTGCTGTACGGTGCCCCGCTGCGCTGTTTATTTATAAGCCAAAACGCTGTGTGTTTGGGTTGTTTTTATCGGCGATCACATGCGTGCAGAGATGGGGTGGGGTGGGGGGGGGGGTGCTGTTGGGGGCACTCGCTGACCAGCCTGCGTCTGGGCCCACTGACTGACGGTCGTTTGTTTCCGCATGTCGGACTATTGACATGTCGGAAAAGCGTATACGCACCCCCTTAATGTGTGTACCGTACGGTCCGTCCATACTATCATGGGCCGCTATATGCTCGATAACAGGCTTGATAAGCCCAAAGCTTTGATACTGGGTATACTCAATAAGCTTGTTATCTGTTTGGTTTTTTTTTTTGTGGGGGTTTAATCGGGTATCGAGCTCCATCCCTATAATCTGAACGTGAACATAGCAGTGCCGTGCAGTATGCCTGCATGTGTATACTTTTCTCTCCTGCTAATTGCACTGCTGCTTCTTCCTTGGCATTTCAGTATTCATCTTAGGCTGGCTAACAGGTGTTTTTCCAGCGTTAGAGCTTCATTCAGTGCTGTGTGTGCGCGTGGGTGTGGAGTGTGAAACTGTATATAGATCAAGCTAAAAGGCCAGCTACCAATAACCCATTCTGACCTGAGATCAGATTAAAAAAAATGTCTTCTACATCCTGACAGTTTTCTGAAAAAGCTATGCTTTATGTCAGTCGTTCTTCGATTTAAAAACAAATAGTAGACCTACAAGCTTGTAGCGCGCCACTCGGTGGCGCGCTATGAGTTTGTAGATCTGCTATTTTTCAATAGCTAAAGCATGACATAATGCCAAAAGGGGTTCTCGCCCAAAATAGGATAAAGGCCTCTGCCGTCCTCGTGGCCCATTGAGTTGAGTAGTGGGCGGGCTGGGGGATCATTGTCATTCCATCATTCTCAATTGGTCGGGATTAAAAGTTCATTTGAGGCCATCGATTGCCTAAGTGGGCATTTTCTTGGACCATTACCTCTCGGTTATACTCGGTTTTATTCTCTCCTCTCTGTCTGTCTCTCTGTAGGCATATCTCCTCCAGCTCTACGCACGCACTCTGTCTCTCGGTTTGACTCATGTTCTCTCACACACACACACACACACACACACACACACACACACACACACACACACACACACACACACACACACACACACATACACACTTGCATACTGTATTTGCGCACGCATGCACGCAAAGTAACGCTAGAAAACACTTACAGTTGGCAGACGGCCTACAAAAGACACACTCTCTCTCTCTCTCTCTCTCTCTCTCTCTCTCTCTCCATTCATTCACCCTCATACTGTATTGCTTTCGTCAGTACAGTATATTTGAAGATTGTCCAATAAAGGATTACTACTAAGATTACTCCTAATTAACCCATTCTGACCTGAGATCAGATTCATACGAGGTTTCTACTGGACACACACTGGTCTGATTGACCCATTCTGACCTGAGATCAGATTCTAAAAAATGTCTGTCGTTCTTTGATTTTTCAAAAATAGCAGACCTACAAGCTCGTATCGCGCCACCCGGTGGCGCGATACGAGCTTGTAGATCTGCTATTTTTAAATAGCTAAAGCATAACATGATGCTGACACCAAAATGGGTGCCCGTTCAGAATGGGTTAACAACACGTACAGTATGTGTTGACAATGTGCTGCATTTGATTGCACTGTAAAAAGACAATGCCCTGATATTTCTGTCACATTTGGGTCACCAAATGCTCAACAATACAAAACAATTATAACCACATGTCAGCAAACAACAGATCTGTGCTCTGTGCCAAACCCAGAAAACAACAGATCTGTGCTCTGTGCCAAACCCAGAAAACAACAGATCTGTGCTCTGTGCCAAACCCAGAAAACAACAGATCTGTGCTCTGTGCCAAACCCAGAAAACAACAGATCTGTGCTCTGTGCCAAACCCAGAAAACAACAGATCTGTGCTCTGTGCCAAACCCAGAAAACAACAGATCTGTGCTCTGTGCCAAACCCAGAAAACAACAGATCTGTGCTCTGTGCCAAACCCAGAAAACAACAGATCTGTGCTCTGTGCCAAACCCAGAAAACAACAGATCTGTGCTCTGTGCCAAACCCAGAAAACAACAGATCTGTGCTCTGTGCCAAACCCAGAAAACAACAGATCTGTGCTCTGTGCCAAACCCAGAAAACAACAGATCTGTGCTCTGTGCCAAACCCAGAAAACAACAGATCTGTGCTCTGTGCCAAACCCAGAAAACAACAGATCTGTGCTCTGTGCCAAACCCAGAAAACAACAGATCTGTGCTCTGTGCCAAACCCAGAAAACAACAGATCTGTGCTCTGTGCCAAACCCAGAAAACAACAGATCTGTGCTCTGTGCCAAACCCAGAAAACAACAGATCTGTGCTCTGTGCCAAACCCAGAAAACAACAGATCTGTGCTCTGTGCCAAACCCAGAAAACAACAGATCTGTGCTCTGTGCCAAACCCAGAAAACAACAGATCTGTGCTCTGTGCCAAACCCAGAAAACAACAGATCTGTGCTCTGTGCCAAACCCAGAAAACAACAGATCTGTGCTCTGTGCCAAACCCAGAAAACAACAGATCTGTGCTCTGTGCCAAACCCAGAAAACAACAGATCTGTGCTCTGTGCCAAACCCAGAAAACAACAGATCTGTGCTCTGTGCCAAACCCAGAAAACAACAGATCTGTGCTCTGTGCCAAACCCAGAAAACAACAGATCTGTGCTCTGTGCCAAACCCAGAAAACAACAGATCTGTGCTCTGTGCCAAACCCAGAAAACAACAGATCTGTGCTCTGTGCCAAACCCAGAAAACAACAGATCTGTGCTCTGTGCCAAACCCAGAAAACAACAGATCTGTGCTCTGTGCCAAACCCAGAAAACAACAGATCTGTGCTCTGTGCCAAACCCAGAAAACAACAGATCTGTGCTCTGTGCCAAACCCAGAAAACAACAGATCTGTGCTCTGTGCCAAACCCAGAAAACAACAGATCTGTGCTCTGTGCCAAACCCAGAAAACAACAGATCTGTGCTCTGTGCCAAACCCAGAAAACAACAGATCTGTGCTCTGTGCCAAACCCAGAAAACAACAGATCTGTGCTCTGTGCCAAACCCAGAAAACAACAGATCTGTGCTCTGTGCCAAACCCAGAAAACAACAGATCTGTGCTCTGTGCCAAACCCAGAAAACAACAGATCTGTGCTCTGTGCCAAACCCAGAAAACAACAGATCTGTGCTCTGTGCCAAACCCAGAAAACAACAGATCTGTGCTCTGTGCCAAACCCAGAAAACAACAGATCTGTGCTCTGTGCCAAACCCAGAAAACAACAGATCTGTGCTCTGTGCCAAACCCAGAAAACAACAGATCTGTGCTCTGTGCCAAACCCAGAAAACAACAGATCTGTGCTCTGTGCCAAACCCAGAAAACAACAGATCTGTGCTCTGTGCCAAACCCAGAAAACAACAGATCTGTGCTCTGTGCCAAACCCAGAAAACAACAGATCTGTGCTCTGTGCCAAACCCAGAAAACAACAGATCTGTGCTCTGTGCCAAACCCAGAAAACAACAGATCTGTGCTCTGTGCCAAACCCAGAAAACAACAGATCTGTGCTCTGTGCCAAACCCAGAAAACAACAGATCTGTGCTCTGTGCCAAACCCAGAAAACAACAGATCTGTGCTCTGTGCCAAACCCAGAAAACAACAGATCTGTGCTCTGTGCCAAACCCAGAAAACAACAGATCTGTGCTCTGTGCCAAACCCAGAAAACAACAGATCTGTGCTCTGTGCCAAACCCAGAAAACAACAGATCTGTGCTCTGTGCCAAACCCAGAAAACAACAGATCTGTGCTCTGTGCCAAACCCAGAAAACAACAGATCTGTGCTCTGTGCCAAACCCAGAAAACAACAGATCTGTGCTCTGTGCCAAACCCAGAAAACAACAGATCTGTGCTCTGTGCCAAACCCAGAAAACAACAGATCTGTGCTCTGTGCCAAACCCAGAAAACAACAGATCTGTGCTCTGTGCCAAACCCAGAAAACAACAGATCTGTGCTCTGTGCCAAACCCAGAAAACAACAGATCTGTGCTCTGTGCCAAACCCAGAAAACAACAGATCTGTGCTCTGTGCCAAACCCAGAAAACAACAGATCTGTGCTCTGTGCCAAACCCAGAAAACAACAGATCTGTGCTCTGTGCCAAACCCAGAAAACAACAGATCTGTGCTCTGTGCCAAACCCAGAAAACAACAGATCTGTGCTCTGTGCCAAACCCAGAAAACAACAGATCTGTGCTCTGTGCCAAACCCAGAAAACAACAGATCTGTGCTCTGTGCCAAACCCAGAAAACAACAGATCTGTGCTCTGTGCCAAACCCAGAAAACAACAGATCTGTGCTCTGTGCCAAACCCAGAAAACAACAGATCTGTGCTCTGTGCCAAACCCAGAAAACAACAGATCTGTGCTCTGTGCCAAACCCAGAAAACAACAGATCTGTGCTCTGTGCCAAACCCAGAAAACAACAGATCTGTGCTCTGTGCCAAACCCAGAAAACAACAGATCTGTGCTCTGTGCCAAACCCAGAAAACAACAGATCTGTGCTCTGTGCCAAACCCAGAAAACAACAGATCTGTGCTCTGTGCCAAACCCAGAAAACAACAGATCTGTGCTCTGTGCCAAACCCAGAAAACAACAGATCTGTGCTCTGTGCCAAACCCAGAAAACAACAGATCTGTGCTCTGTGCCAAACCCAGAAAACAACAGATCTGTGCTCTGTGCCAAACCCAGAAAACAACAGATCTGTGCTCTGTGCCAAACCCAGAAAAGCATTAGGGAGCAATAGAATACAATATTGCAAAATGCTCCACAGGTTGAATTAAGGTCTCTCTCTCTCTCTCTCTCTCTCTCTCTCTCTCTCTCTCTCTCTCTCTCTCTCTCTCTCTCTCTCTCTCTCTCTCTCTCTCTCTCTCTCTCTCTCTCTCTCTCTCTCTCTTTTATTTAGTTATTACCCCTTCACAGTTCTAAGACTTATAATAGTTTACCACACACACACACACGCACACGCACTCGCACGCACACACACCCGCACACTCTCTCTCAATTGTTGAACGTGATGCTATTGCACGGTGGCAGACAGCAGAGATTGATTTGAACTCGTGAACTCGATAAGTTGGTGCTTCCAGATGGATCTCCAGGGGTTTAGCTTATGTGTTTGTAGCTATGCAAATCACTCTCTCTCCGTGCGTGCGTGCGTGTGTGCGTGTGTGTGTGTGTGTGTGCGCTTGCATGCATGTGGGTGGGAGCTCCCTTCAGAAGAACATTTTACTTCACTCATCTCGAGGGGACTCGACTTTTTTTCTGCTATAATATCTCCAGTAAAGCACTTCCGTTTGTCTCTGGTAAGCTGCAGAAACTCAGAATGCGTGCGTGCGTGCGTGCGTGCGTGCGCGCGTGCGTGCGTGCGTGCGTGCGTGCGTGCGTGCGTGCGTGCGTGCGTGCGTGCGTGCGTGCGTGCGTGCCTGGAGACACTGTCCCAGGGGTCTGGTTGTGTTGAGAAGATGTCCTGTTGAGCAAGAAGCTCCCCTCCTGGGAGCGTGAGCTTAAAGCTGTCCTCCCCGTGCTGCCTGGGCCTTCAACACTCAAAGCAGCTCCACTCACACAGTGCTGGAAACAAGCACTCGAATGCCTTACTTAAAGGGACATTTCACCGCTGGAAGAAACTGCAGTCAGTCTACAGTACATCCATTGTATGCCTCGTACTTTATATCAAAGCTTTATATCGAATATGAAACGGTTTCGACGAAAATCTACTTTTAACACTGGCCCGGTTGCTATAGGCAACGCCTTGCATATAGGCCTGTACCCCCAGCACCAGGATACGTGCGCGTGCGTCCCATATAGGGTCCCATTAAAAGTAGGATCTTCTTTGGCTGTTAACTCTGAAAGCTGCAGCGCTGTCCGTGGTGATCATCATGTTAACTCTGAAAGCTGCAGCGCTGTCTGTGGTGATTATCATGTTAACTCTGAAAGCTGCAGCGCTGTCCGTGGTGATCATCATGTTAACTCTGAAAGCTGCAGCGCTGTCCGTGGTGATCATCATGTTAACTCTGAAAGCTGCAGCGCTGTCTGTGGTGATTATCATGTTAACTCTGAAAGCTGCAGCGCTGTCCGTGGTGATCATCATGTTAACTCTGAAAGCTGCAGCGCTGTCCGTGGTGATCATCATGTTAACTCTGAAAGCTGCAGCGCTGTCCGTGGTGATCATCATGTTAACTCTGAAAGCTGCAGCGCTGTCCGTGGTGATCATCATGTTAACTCTGAAAGCTGCAGCGCTGTCTGTGGTGATCATCATGTTAACTCTGAAAGCTGCAGCGCTGTCCGTGGTGATCATCATGTTAACTCTGAAAGCTGCAGCGCTGTCTGTGGTGATCATCATGTTAACTCTGAAAGCTGCAGCGCTGTCCGTGGTGATCATCATGTTAACTCTGAAAGCTGCAGCGCTGTCCGTGGTGATCATCATCCATCCCAGGTTTCCAATCTGATTAGTGATTTTTTTTATCGCATCGCCCCCGACATGGTGACGTTTATTGTTTATTTATTGTTTATTGAATGGATCCCCATTAGCTTTCGCCGGGGCGACAGCTAATCTTCCTGGGGTCCATACATACAAAAAGTACATAAATACATAATTACAATTTATTCTATAAAATGTAATGCAACATAATACGAATATCATTATGGTCATGTGGCCAGCTGTAGCAAGTGTTCCTTTAAAGCATATTTGAAAGATAATTTACTTTGTGTTATGTTAATGTGAGGTGGTAACATGTTCCAAAATGATATTGATCGATACGTAACTGTTTGTTTAAGGAGGTTCGTTTTTGGAGCAGGGAGTGTTAAATGACAGAGGCTGGCAATTCTGGTGTGATGATTATGTCTGTCACTTGATTTTATTTAAACACTGTTTGAAGAAGTATTCTGGTGTTTGATTAGAAATTATGTTTCTAACACACAAATGGTATAGTGTGCCGTGCCTATGCCTCGGCCACGCCAACCACAACTGAAACAAATTCTGCTCTGCTATTAAAATCTGCTTTATTATTTTTATTTTATTTTTTGTAATTATGTATGCATGTATTTCGTGTATGTGTATATAGATTTATAGCCTGACACTCAGCCTGAATTTTCATCTCGTTTCACTCCATTATTCAGTCTGAACGCCCTCCCTACTACAACCGTTTCTGGGATGGGCGTTGCCAAAGAGGCAGTCTTCGGTGATTGGTTCATACCAACCAATCAGAATAGTAGGAAAGCAGATGGCATTGTGTCAATCATGTGGCTATGGCTAACCCGTTTGCTAACCAAACAAACACAGCCAACGAGCGCTACTAGTATGTAAACAAAAGCGGTAAAATATGTCGGATGATGATGTTTATAAAACCTCTCGTGTCTTCAAAGAAACTATTTATCATATGTCGATTTAATAGCCAGATTGATACGGTCGTGAGTTACCGCAGTAGGGGCAGCCATGTTTGTTTGTGTCTGGACGGCACTGTTGTTTGACGTCATCGAGTTGAAACGACGCTGATTCGTCACCAGACCCTAAATCGCCTGAACATAATTTTTTAATGTGGATAGCGATTTAGGGGCTGGAGCCAGGCTAATAGATTTATGTATTTTCCGACTATCCTTGGGATTGTGGGTGGGGGGTGGGTGGGATAGGGGATGGAGTTTTTTTTTTCTTCATATTTGATATGCCTCTGTTTAATGCTTCCCCCTGTGTTTGTCAAACAACTTTAATAAAAAGATTTTGAAAAGAAAAATAAATTATGTTTCTAACAAACATGAGGACACTGCAATGGAGTTCGTTTTGAACAGATAACCAGGACAGGCGTTTATGCATATATTCAATATTTGTGTAGAACAATGAAGTGCCAGTCTAGCAGCTCAGGTTCTGAACAAGTTGTAGTAGGTTCAGGTCTTCTTGAGTCGCCGCTGACCATACAACAGGACAATAATAAAGGTGACAAAACACCAATGACTGCATCACTTGACCCATGACTGAGGATGTCAAGTATGTGGAGCACTTCCTGACCATGGCTATACCTCTACCCATCTTAGTTACAATGCCATTAATATGGTCCGACCATGATAATTCACTGTCCAGTAAAACTCCAAGCAGTTTCGTTTTCTTAACACATTCTGACCTGAGATAAGATTCATACGAGGTTTCCACTGGACACACACTGGTCTGATTAACCCATTCTGACCTGAAATCAGATTCTAAAAATGTCAGTCGTTCGATTTTTCAAAAATAGCAGACCTACAAGCTCGTAGCGCGCCACTCGGTGGTGTTGTTTTGGCAACATTCAGTGCTAATTTGTTATTTTTCACCCAGTTAGATACCCTCTCAAGATCCTCGCGATAGATGAACATCATGAGTAAATTGCTAACATTAGCAGTTTCTTAGAATAGCAGTCTCCAAGCTGGGAAACCAGAAATGAAAGTAGGCTACCCAAATATGGGGAAATCGCATCGGCGAGGCTTACCTACCCTTTGCTGCTACCGTGTGGCAGACATAGAATTAATAGAATTTGTAGTAGATAACAGTAGCACAATTTGAAATTTGCACCCTATGGCCAGCAAAATAATAATAATAATAAGATCTCAAACTTATATAGCGCTTTTCTGAGTACCCAAATACGCTTTACATGGGGGGGCTTTACAGAGGTAACAACAAATTAAAAACAACTTTAATAGAAAAATAATAATAATAATAACACTAAAAGCTAAAGAACATAAAATAATCTAAAACCACATAATAAGACACACATAAAACCCCCAGGAAAGTGTTCTAAATCTTCTAAATGCCATTAACATAATGTTTTTTTGCAAAGGGGTGAAGGGGTTTATTGTTCAAATGATACTGAGTGTTTGTTCAATAACAGGGGTCTCCCTGTCTCTCCAGGTCTTTAATGAACAGAGTACATTTTCAGGTACAGTATAGGTGACATAACATTTCAGCCACTCAGGAGAAAGTAGACATTAATAGTTACATTTTTATAGTGTTCCTACAGTTCCAATTTTGTCTGCTCATTTATTTGTGTCATCACTACTCTCAATTCCACTTGTTTAATCTGCATCCTGACTGAGTTGTCTATCCTGATTGGATAAAATTGGTATCCTGAGCTGAAAATGCATGTTCTGTTTAATACAAAGCTGGAGAGAGACATGGAGATTCCTGTTACTGATACTCACTTATTGTTTTAACCAAATAAAATCACTTACCCTACTGTACCTTTAAGTAAATGTATCAATACTGCAATATAGAAATACTCTGTTACAAGTAAAAGGCATCAACATGTACTTAAAGTACCAAGAGTAAAAGTATAGTCATTGTGCACTGCAGAATGTCCCGTTTCAAGTTGTCAAAATGTCAAACAATGTCAAACAATCTAGTAGCTCTGCTATTTTTAAATGGCTGACATTCAGTGGTCCATGTAGGCTATATGCTTTGTAAAATAAATGAGAAGAAGAAGAAAAATCGATCTACAAAGTAACTCAAGGAGTAAAAGTACAGTATTGGATACGAGATGTAGTGGAGCAGAAGTATTTGAAATTTGGAAATACTCCAGTAAAGTAAAAGTACCTGAAAATAATGTACAGTACTTGAGTAAATGTACTTGGATATAGTCCACACCACTGCTAATGGAGACCCAATACATAACATTAGGGAGCTCTTTGTGTGTGTGTGTATGTGTGTGTGTGGGCGTGCGTGCGTGCGTGCGATCAAGTGGGAATACTTTAAATTCCTCTCTCTCCCCTATACCCGGTGCATTATATCTCTGTCTCTCTGCTTCCTTCAGCATATTTATGCGGCAATTGGATTGCTGTCGCTTTCCTGGTGGCATGTATTAATTAAATCATCGCGGTCGCCACACAGGACAAATTGGCCCTATCAGCTTGGCTAAGCTTCGGAGAGCCACGGAGGACTCTGGTGCTTTTTTTTCTTTTCTTTTTATAACGCCGGCGGTGCTGCATATACCGGCCCTGATTGAAATAGATGGTAGCGGTAAACAGCTATCATTACGCTTTTATTGGTTTATTTACGGCGTCGCACGCAGCTTCCATTTGCCTTGGTGCTCGGCGAGGCGCGCCAAGATGCCTATAAGCTTCTGAACTGGAGTCGCCCCCCCAGGGTGGATGTACACGGAGCCCCTGACACAAATCAAGTCCGAGCTCCACTCCATTCCGTTTTATTAGTCGTCCCTTTCTCCAGGAGTTATACCGCTGTAAACCGCTTGCGTCTCGCCTCAATCACACCGCGTTTATTGCATTTCTAATTGATTCACCGTCGAGACAACGACACAGTTAGTCGCAAAGCTATCTAAAATGTTTAATTTCTATTGATTTAAACCCATTTTGACCTGAGATCAGATTCTAAAAATGTCTTCTACATCCTGACAGTTTTCTGAAAAAGCCTATGTTTCTACGTCGTCGTCGATTTTTCAAAAATAGCAGACCTACAAGACCTGGGCCTGTGTGTGTGCTCCAGTTCCTGTCGATTTGATCCAATGAAAGCCAATGAAACTGGTCGGCATGACCAATGATATCCAATGAAATCAACAGGAAGTGGAGCACACACAGCCCAGGAAAAAGGTGAATTTCTTGCAGAAATCAGCGAGTTGAAAACACAGGCTTGAAAGGTTCACTGCTGTGGTCTCTAACATTACACCTATACTGTAGCTACATGTTTAAGGCATTTATTTCATTTTTTACATTTCATTTCGATTTCAGCTCTGACACTTATTTCAGACATGCTCTAGTATGTGAAGAGTCTGCCTGTGCTATTAACTCATTTTGGATGAAAAAATAAGTTTTGCTGGAGGTTGCGCGATGGCAGGCTCTCAGTCAAATCTGGTCACATTTGTCAAAGGACCCTTTGATCCTCTCAGCAAAGGCTTTTGACTGGCGCCCTCTGCCTGGAAAGAAAAGCTCGGGGGAGCTTTTCTTCGCGCCCTTAGAGAGAGAGAGAGCCAGGACTTCTGAGATCACTTGACAAGGCATCCCTGTCGGCAACAAAAAGCATCGCCACGATTGAGGTCCTGTCAAAGTCTTGACGTTATCTGTGTGCATTCCAGCCTTTTGTCATCATGTCCCTCTGTGACTTCATGAGTTCCTACACACACTTCACACTAGTTTTCTTGCTCTTACCACATTTGAAAGCTGGCTCCAGACCTGCATTATAGTACAGTATGTGCCAACTCTGGACCCCTTTTCTCTATCCCCCCCCCCCACCCCCCCCTTTGCCTTTACAGTATATTTCAATGAAGCAGAAATATCTTTTTCCTCATGCCATCAATAGTTTCAGCCAACAACAAAAAGAAGAACAAAGAATTCACACGTAGGACGTAGTCATTGGCAGTATAGTTAGATGTTATAGTTTGGCTGCATGCTAATGCAGAAGGCTATCTTTTCGACTTGGCGAACATGTAGATCTCCCCCGCTCTGCATGAGGCCTGTTGAACTAGAAACCTTTAGAAAGCATCAGAATCGCCGCTATACATTTAGGTCATTCGTTAAATTATAGATAAAGGGGGTAGGTAGACCAAATGCAGTGCTCAGTGGGGAATGCACTCTGTTCCTATACCCGGAAAGAGGAGTGAAATCGCCTCATGCGCTTTTGAGCAACTTAATGCAAGTGGATGGAAGGAGAACTCGGATGCCCTCTCTATTCATATATACTCAATAAGGTTTGAACACGCGGTGCAGTCTCTCTATAGTACCAATTCATTCTGCTCTGAAGCCATTACCCCCCCCCCCCCCCCCCCCATGACGGTAATTAGGTGGCGTGCGCCAACACGGCTGAAACCAACCACCGGGCTGCTTCCAATTCAGCAATCAGCACAGCGCTCGCCACTTGAGCAGACATTAGGCCCAGCGGTTACACACAGGAACAGAATTCAGACATTAGGCCCAGCGGTTACACACAGGAACAGAATTCAGACATTAGCCCAGCGGTTACACACAGGAACAGAATTCATTACATTATCATTTGCTGTCAGTCTTTGGGGCCGTTCGACTCCGTTATTCCAGAAGATTCAGTGGCTCATGTTTTTTTAAATCGATGAGGCTCTTTGCTCGGTGCCACAGCGCGCCACAGCGATGAAAGGCGGCGATCGTGTGTGTGTGTGTGTGTGTGTGTGTGTGCATTGTGTTGCCCCTCCCACGCCCACGTGCATGGCCGCCCGCCCGCTCGCTGCCCTACTTTTAACGGCCGCATCGCTCACGTTGAAGAATCGTCTGCCAGCGTTTGTTGGCCTAAAAAAAGAAAAAAAGAAAAGAAAAAAAGGCTCCCTTTATGCTGATTCAAAAAGAAAATTGCTAATTTGTTATGAGGGCAACATGGGTGTGTGTGTGTGTGTGTGTGTGTGTGTGCGCGTGTGTGCTGGTGTGTGTGTGTGTGTGTGTGTGTGTGTGTGTGTGTGTGTGTGTGTGTGTGTGTGTGTGTGTGTGTGTGTGTGTGTGTGTGTGTGTGTGTGTGTGTGTGTGTGTGTGTGTGTGTGTGTGTGGTGTTTATAGGACCTTGTTGTCCGTTTCTTTAGCTCTGTGGATGTTTGGACAGAGCTGAGGTGAACTTTGTGGGTCGCGCCTGTTATTGGCCCGCCTTCCTCACGAGGACGTCTGTTCCTTTAAGTCAGGGATATGTCAAACTCAAATACACAGTGGGTCAAAATAAAACAATTGGTACAAGT
>NC_139703.1:26285192-26317977 GCF_964188405.1 Protomyctophum parallelum | reverse complement strand
CGACTCCGTTATTCCAGAAGATTCAGTGGCTCATGTTTTTTAAATCGATGAGGCTCTTTGCTCATCGGTGCCACAGCGCGCCACAGCGATGAAAGGCGGCGATCGTGTGTGTGTGTGTGCATTGTGTTGCCCCTCCCACGCCCACGTGCATGGCCGCCGCCCGCTCGCTGCCCTACTTTTAACGGCCGCATCGCTCACGTTGAAGAATCGTCTGCCAGCGTTTGTTGGCCTAAAAAAAGAAAAAAAGAAAAAGAAAAAAAGGCTCCCTTTATGCTGATTTCAAAAGAAAATTGCTAATTTGTTATGAGGGCAACATGGGTGTGTGTGTGTGTGTGTGTGTGTGTGTGTGTGTGAGTGTGAGTGTGAGTGTGAGTGTGAGTGTGTGTGTGTGTGTGTGTGTGTGTGTGTGTGTGTGAGTGTGAGTGTGAGTGTGAGTGTGAGTGTGAGTGTGAGTGTGAGTGTGAGTGTGAGTGTGAGTGTGAGTGTGAGTGTGTGTGTGTGTGTGTGTGTGTGGTGTTTATAGGACCTTGTTGTCCGTTTCTTTAGCTCTTGGGATGTTTGGACAGAGCTGAGGTGAACTTTGTGGGTCGGCCTGTTATTGGCTCGCCTTCCTCACGAGGACGTCTGTTCCTGTAAGGCAGGGATATGTCAAACTCAAATACACAGTGGGTCAAAATAAAACAATTGGTACAAGTCATGTCATCAGCGTTCATGTGTTGGTTCACCTATGTGACGTTAAGGAGCACCAGTATGAATATGAGTACCAGTAGGGGCGCTGTTGTGCCAGAAACAGAGAGAGAGAGACAGTGCTGCACTGTTGCCTGCTAATGAGAGAGAGAGAGAGGGGGGGAGGGGAGGAGAGTTGCACCACTAATATAATAATTAAAAACCAAATGTAGTAAAGCAAAACTAAAGGGACCCACAACAATGTGTCCGCGAGCCACTGTTTCTATAGCATGTCCTCCAGTCCATGCACACCTGATTCATCAGCAGTTATCGCTGCCAACCGGAGGAGAGGTGAGCAGCTCTGCAAGATAGATAGATGAGCTGCTGGGGCCCAGAGAGACAACATGATGGGGCCCAGAGAGACAACATGCTGGGGCCCAGAGAGACAACATGATGGGGCCCAGAGAGACAACATGCTGGGGCCCAGAGAGACAACATGCTGGGGCCCAGAGAGACAACATGCTGGGGCCCAGAGAGACGACATGCTGGGGCCCAGAGAGACAACATGCTGGGGCCCAGAGAGACGACATGCTGGGGCCCAGAGAGACAACATGCTGGGGCCCAGAGAGACAACATGATGGGCCCAGAGAGACAACATGATGGGGCCCAGAGAGACAACATGATGGGGCCCAGAGAGACGACATGCTGGGGCCCAGAGAGACAACATGCTGGGGCCCAGAGAGACGACATGCTGGGGCCCAGAGAGACAACATGCTGGGGCCCAGAGAGACAACATGATGGGGCCCAGAGAGACAACATGATGGGGCCCAGAGAGACAACATGATGGGGCCCAGAGAGACGACATGCTGGGGCCCAGAGAGACAACATGATGGGGCCCAGAGAGACGACATGCTGGGGCCCAGAGAGACAACATGCTGGGGCCCAGAGAGACAACATGCTGGGGCCCAGAGAGACAACATGATGGGGCCCAGAGAGACGACATGCTGGGCCCAGAGAGACAACATGCTGGGGCCCAGAGAGACAACATGATGGGGCCCAGAGAGACAACATGATGGGGCCCAGAGAGACAACATGCTGGGGCCCAGAGAGACAACATGATGGGGCCCAGAGAGACAACATGCTGGGGCCCAGAGAGACGACATGATGGGGCCCAGAGAGACAACATGCTGGGGCCCAGAGAGACGACATGCTGGGGCCCAGAGAGACAACATGCTGGGCCCAGAGAGGAGCAACATGCTGGGGCCCAGAGAGACAACATGCTGGGGCCCAGAGAGACAACATGCTGGGGCCCAGAGAGACGACATGATGGGGCCCAGAGAGACAACATGCTGGGGCCCAGAGAGACAACATGCTGGGGCCCAGAGAGACAACATGCTGGGCCCAGAGAGACAACATGCTGGGGCCCAGAGAGACAACATGCTGGGGCCCAGAGAGACGACATGCTGGATGGATGGATGGATGGAGGAGGGAGGGGGAAGACATGGAGGAGGAGGAGGGAGAGAGAGAGTAAGGGGGGGGGGGGGGGGGGGAGATGAGGACATGTCACATTGAACCGTTCTTTTTCCGTTTGTTACCGCCAGTGCACCGCCCCAGGAGAGAGAGAGAGAGAGAGAGAGAGAGAGGAGAAAGACAGGACAAGAGAATCTAGGGAGAGAGTGAATTAAGGAGAACAACGGAGCAGGGAGAACATATATAGATGGAGAGAGAGAGAGAGAGAGAGAGAGAGAGAGAGAGAGAGAGAGAGGGAGGAGGATGGAAGGAGATGAGAGATTGGAGGGAGGAGGACATTTTGGATGTGTGGCCCTGTGGCAGGGATCTCCAGGGAGGAGCCTGTGGGCTTGGAGAGACAAACATTAATAATGAAACCATAATTCCCCTCTGTCCTCCTTTCCCTCCCTCCATCTTTATCCATCACCGTCTGTCGTTTCCTCTCTCTCTCTCTCTCTCTCTCTCTCTCTCTCTCTCTCTCTCTCTCTCTCTCTCTCTCTCTCTCTCTCTCTCTCTCTCTCGTTTTCCCCAGCATGTCGCCGTTCTAATTTGTGCATGCACCCGAAAGTTTGCACACCGGAAATTGCAGATCTACAAGCTCACGGCGCCGTGAGCAGTGAGCTTGTAGATTGTCTATGTTTGCATTGTGTGCGTTCCTCTCTCGCTCACTCGTTCACTTCCAGCGTACGCTTAATGAGCTGCAAATTAAAAGATGTGATTAAATAGACAGCAATAAGACGACAACAAACAACAACACATTGGAGAGGAGATGGAAATAGTGCTGGACTTCCTATTCAGTGCCACAGTATACCACTGTGATATCCTCAGTGTTCATAATATATACAGTAAGATCAAACCCGTGTGAACCCATTCTGACCTGAGATCAGATTTAATAAAATGTCTTCCTGACATCCTGACAGTTTTCTGAAAAAGCCTATGTTTCTATGTCAGGTGTTCTTCGATTTTTTTTAAATAGCAGACCTACGAGCTCGTAGCGCGCCACTCGGTCGCTATGAGCTTGTAGATCTGCTATTTTTCAATAGCTAAAGCACAACCAGGGGGGCAGTCAGCCAGATATTTCGTGAAGCCTCATTTGAAATCGGTAGTTCATATAATGGCCTGTTGTGGCGCTGGACCGGACCCAAAAAGCCCCATAGCTCCATAGAGGCCCATGTATTTTGGCCCAACTTCACCTAGACTGTATTACCTTAATAAACATGGTCATGAATACTTTCTTCTTCCAGTCACTAGTTTAAAGTCTCATTTCTAATGTCATAATATTCTTTTTGGAAAATTATGGTCCCATTAATTAAAAAAATGACCATAAAGAAAAAAAAACATCGCGTATGTTCTGAGGGGCGTGGCTACCATTACAGTCTATGATCGGGATTCCCCTCCCACTCGAGTCAAAATAAAAACCAACGGAGAAGAAGGGGGGAAGTCCCGCCTCGTTGTCTGGGCAGCCAATGACCAGCTGGTATACAAAACGGAGCCAGCCAATGGCCAGCTGGTACCAAAGATGGCGACTTACATCAGGAATTAGCATATTATTACAGGCTTCATTTTACGTTCATGTTAGACCCGGGGAACGCTTTGTCCATATTTTTTACAGTCTATGAGCACAACATAATGCTAACGCCAAAAGGGGTTCCCGCCCAAAATGGGTTTTAAGTGAGGGGCGCTCATATCATCATACAACACATGTCAATTATCCATTAATCGTCAATGGTTTACAATGGTTACACAATGTTTGTGTAGGAAAAAAAAGCTGTATATAGGAGGGGCTAGCACCCCTCAAAAATCTGTGAAGTGAGGGCGGCCCCCACTGTATTTACTGTATATCGGCCACATGATGTCTGACATCTTCATTTAGTTCCCTAAACAAACATTAAAGTCCATAGATTTGGCTGTCCACACGACTTGGGCCATAAGTGCTCTAAACTAGCATTAACGTCCGACTCCTTAGACTTGGCTGGCTCTAAAGTGCTCTCTCTATACAAAGTCCTCTAAAGAACCACTGTAATATCCTCACAAAGTCCATAGACTAGGGCTGGCAAACGATTTACCATGTCATAAATGCTCTAAAGACAAATTTCAAATTCCAAATATTGGCGTAATATTCCAAAGCCATGCATTGTGGGGGGGGGGGGCTGGCGTAGCAGCCGTTGGCAAAAACAAAAATTGCCTGCCGGCGGATTACGGTCTGGAGAGGCTCAATTGTATACGCCCATTTCCTACACCAGAAAACTGGTGTGGCCAATCGGGACACGGTATGCAATAGGGGCGGGCTTTGGTACAGTGACGTTCAATGCTTGAGACCTTTGACTGACAGTAGCTCTGACCAATTGCGTCAAAGAGAAAATGTTTGAACCCGCCCCCCCCCCCTGGGAAACAAGATCCATACACGGCATCTCCAGACTGAAATACCACACGACAAAGTGTGATTTGAGTCTGGCTTATTAGCCAGGCTAGGGCTGGCGCCCCCTCAATAAACATGGACCCAACACTGAGGATTATCCCGCAGACTGCACTGTACTTTCACACATTGCTATGCAGGCAGGGTGAGCACACGCTCAAACACCCCGCAAGCCTCCACACACACTTCTCCCAAACTCCCCTTCATCTCGTTGGCTTATAGGCCAGGTCTCTCTCTCTCTCTCTCTCTCTCTCTCTCTCTCTCTCTCGCGCGCGCGCATCTCACACTCATGTGTGTGTGTTGCAGAGATTGTGTGAGAGCTTGTTGACTGCCTCCATTTGTTCACCTAGTTACACCACTCTCGCTTATCTCTCCCTTTCCGTCTCTCTCTCATCCCTCCTTTCCGTCTCTCCCCTTCTCATCAATCGCTTTCTGCATCTCATCTCATCCTCATCTACCCCTTTCTCTGTCATCTCTCACTCTCTCTCACTCTCTCTCTCTCTCTACTCTCATTTTCATCTCTGTCTGTCCCTCTGTCTCCCTCTGTCTGTCATCTCTCTCTCTTCCTCCCTCTGTCGCATGCACGCACACGCACACACACACACACACACACACACACACACACACACCCTGACACACACACACACACACACACACACACACACACACACACACACACACACACACACACACACACACACTCTCTCTCTCTCTCTCACTCTCATTCAACTCTGTCTAAATAAGAAATGAAAACAAAACAAAGTAGAAAATGAAATAGACTACTGTGCTTTCCTCACATGCACTTTCTTGCACTTCATGCAGTCAAAACCACAAGGTGTCAATCCGCATCATTACGCACGTTTGATTTTCTGTCTGTATTTTATCTTGCCTCTAGTCTTTACACGCGTCTTCTGAAAGCATACTGAAGGCATTCGCCTTCAAACCGATGTTGTGTTTTCTTAAAATTGGCATTTTGTTCTCAAATGACACAGACCGCAAAATATGAATTTCTAAGATGTCTTATCAGGAAAATGTTGCTTGTTCAGTCAGCGTTACATTCAATCTACTGTAATATTACCCTGTGTTTAATAAAACAACACACAGATGTGCAGTATTAATCAGACCAGTGTGTGTCCAGTGGAAACCTCGTATGAATCTGATCTCAGGTCAGAATGGGTTAAACTAAAGTCTGCCAGCATTTATTGATACATTGTGATATAATTCACGCCCCCTGCCGCTCCGATTCTCCGGGCTGATCTCCTTCTCTGTCCTCCCCTCACTCCCATCATACATCATACCATCATACACCAATATCCATGTGTTGCAGACGTCTAAACATTTTTACTTGAAAAATGGATGTTATATATAATAATAATAATAATAATCATGGATTTTAAGTATTCACACTTTTCCTGGGCTGTGTGTGCTCCAGTTCCTGTTGATTTCATTGGATATCATTGGGCATCTGACCAGTTTCATTGGCTTTCATTGGATCAAATCGACAGGAACTGGAGCACACACAGCCCAGGAAAAGTGTGGATAACGCACTTTACATTCGTTAGAATCTCAAAGTGCTAACAGTTATACATACTGTTGCATCTGCAGATGCCATATGTTATTTCAGCATGCAAAACATGTTTTTAGTTTTGCTGCCAGGTTTAATGTTTTTTTTTCCTAGTTACTTTTAAGTGCAAAAATAATGTGTTTTCTTGTTCACTCCATTTACTTAACCATTTTACCCTGTGTTGTTTGTTCATTACTCAGATCTTACAAGTCGCTCTGAATAAGCTCGGCTGCCAAATGCCTAAATTGTCATTTCAGACGTTAATTTGAAATATAATTATGTTCAAATCACAGCAAACTGCTTCGCTGAGTCAACATCAGAATGTTTTTAAACAAAGCAATATTTCCTCATCAAAGTTGGCATTGTGACTTCATATATTGCCTATTATACTTCCACGAGAGAGGGAGAGGAGAGTTAGCTGCTTCAGCAGACAGTTTGAAGGTCCAATGATGATTGAAGAGGTTTTGTCAGAAGCGCTTTTTAATACTTTTCATTCGTTCAATATATTAACCCATTCTGAACGGGAACCCATTTTGGTGTCAGCATTATGTTATGCTTTAGCTATTGAAAAATAGCAGATCTACAAGCTCATAGCGCACCACCGAGTGGTGCGCTATGAGCTTGTAGGTCTGCTATTTTTTTTAATTTGAAGAACGACTGACATGAATCTGATCTCAGGTCAGAATGGGTTAATCAGACCAGTGTGTGTCCAGTGGAAACCTCGTATGAATCTGATCTCAGGTCAGAATGGGTTTTAACTCTTACCTTCTCTGCTCTCCTATAGGTGGGAGGGAAGGACAACCCAGCCGTCGACCCCATCATCCATGGCCTGAGGGGCGTGGTCCACCACGGTGAGTGACAGCACCGTAGACCAGTGGTTTGAGTGACAGCACCGTAGACCAGTGGTTTGAGTGACAGCACCGTAGACCAGTGGTTTGAGTGACAGGTTCAGGTTCAGGTTCAGGTTTATTTGTCATTTGTATAGATACAGAGTATACATACAATGAAATTTATTTTGCTCAGAGCACTCTCCGTCTTACATACACAGGACATAAACAAACATCTATAGTGCAAGAAAAGACAAAAAACAGTAAAAGAAAGTGCAAGTGAAGTGAAGTGCAATACAGTTCAAGGTCAGCTGTTCAGCAGCCTGACTGCCTGGGGGTAAAAACTGTTACTGAGACGGGTGGTACGAGATTTGATGCTCTGGTAGCGTTTTTTGGAGGGGAGTAGTTTGAACAGGGTATTTGCGGGGTGGCTGGTGTCTTCCATGATGTTATGGGCTTTTTTCATACAGCGAGTGGTGTAGATGTTATGGAGACTGGGTAATTCTGTAGTGCCGATGATTTTAGCTGCTGTTTTAATGGTCCTCTGCAACCTGTTGCAGTCCTGAGCGGTCGTGTTACCGTACCACACTGTGATACAGCCAGTTAAGACACTTTCAATTATACAGCGATAAAAGTTCACTAGTCCTTTTGTACTTAAGCCAAATTTTTAAGGCGCCTCAGAAAGTACAGTCGCTGCTGCGCCTTCTTGAGGATGTACTCGTTGTTGAGTGACCATGTGAATGTGTCAGTGATATGTATGCCCAGGAATTTAAAGTTATCAACTATGTCGACAGATGACCCTTTGATGGAAATGGGGGCGACAGCACCGTAGACCAGTGGTTTGAGTGACAGCACCGTAGACCAGTGGTTTAGAGTGACAGCACCGTAGACCAGTGGTTTGAGTGACAGCACCGTAGACCAGTGGTTTGAGTGACAGCACCGTAGACCAGTGGTTTAGAGTGACAGCACCGTAGACCAGTGGTTTGAGTGACAGCACCGTAGACCAGTGGTTTGAGTGACAGCACCGTAGACCAGTGGTTTGAGTGACAGCACCGTAGACCAGTGGTTTGAGTGACAGCACCGTAGACCAGTGGTTTGAGTGACAGCACCGTAGACCAGTGGTTTGAGTGACAGCACCGTAGACCAGTGGTTTGAGTGACAGCACCGTAGACCATTGGTTTGAGTGACAGCACCGTAGACCAGTGGTTTGAGTGACAGCACCGTAGAACAGTGGTTTGAGTGACAGCACCGTAGACCAGTGGTTTGAGTGACAGCACCGTAGACCAGTGGTTTGAGTGACAGCACCGTAGACCAGTGGTTTGAGTGACAACACCGTAGACCAGTGGTTTGAGTGACAGCACCGTAGACCAGTGGTTTTCAACCAGTGGTCCGGGAACCACCAGTGGTCCTTCAGGGGGTTCCAGGTGGTCCCCAGCTGAACGATGGAGAGCTGGTAACCAAAATGGACCCTTATAGATCTCTTGAGATCGTAAAATGAAACAAAATGGGTCCATTTGGTTTCATTTTTACGCTCTCAAGAGTTAAATTATTGTTAAACATCGGCGTTACGCAATTTGCTAGAAGTCTACATCATTTGAGAATGTAGAAGAATTGCCATTTTTATCAACATGTGCCTGTTATTGTGGACAAACTCTTATCCAAATGACGACAAAATATTCTAAGTTTTGTGTTCTGAGAGGTTAAATCTCATCTGGTGGTCCCGTGGCTTAAATGCTGAATAAATAATGGACCTTGATATGAAAAAGTTTGATAAACCACTGCTATAGACGAATCCACAGAGGGGGAAACTAAAACTAAATATAGAAAACTGTAGACTCGGTGCTCTTTGGAGAGCTTTTTGTTTTGTTTGTTCTTTAAAGTTCTATACCTCGGTAACAAAAACACTGTGGCGCTGGTAAGAAGAATGATAGTGGCGAATTTAAAGAAGTTCCAAGGCAACTCTGTTCAGTTCAAGTACGACAACCCATTATTCCACGGTTTAAAAAAACACGGCTGACCTAGGCGTTTCGGCCTAAGGCCTTCAGCGTGCAGCCGTGCACAAATAGGCTCTGCTGCCGTGTTCATGAGCGCACCCACCCGTTCTTATTATGACAGCGACTTGGTTTTGAGGACAACTGCTTTGAATTGCTGTTATTGTTCACGCACAACAGAAACCAATGGATTATATATTTCAAGGGCGAGAGAATACAATACACTCCACACTGGGAGAAAAAACAGTATCTGAAAGTTTTTTTACACGTGACTGCAGTTAGAACTTTTCCCTTGCATCTTATGAGACTCGGTGTTCTCGTGCTTGCGGCATGCACGCACATGATGGTGCTTATCGGTGTGATGTTGTCTGATAAGGCGTCTCTAACTAATCCCCTCGCTCGTTTGTTAGCTACTAGTTATAGTCCTAAAGCATACCTACAGTAACATTATCACCCCCCCCCCCCCCCTCTATGTTTTATTTACATATACATATGTTTTATTCACATAAGTATGTATATAAAACATAAATATCCCACCGCATCAGCCCGGCTCACTACTCTAACAAACACTCCTTTGTTTCTATAATTCATCAAAACACAAAGACAACAGAGGTGCGTGCTTTATCCCATTCTGGGCGAGAGAACCCCTTTTGGTGTTAGCATTATGTTATGCTTTAGCTATTGAAAAATAGCAGATCTACAAGCTCGTAGCGCGCCACCGAGTGGCGCGCTACGAGCTTGTAGGTCTGCTATTTTCTTTAAATCGAAGAACGACTGACATAGAAACCCAGCTTTTTCAGAAAACGGTCAGGATGTAGAAGACATCTCCCCTGGTGGGAGTCTGGTGTAGTAGTAGCAGAAACTATGGCTGCTGCTCGCTTTTCAACACCTCTTTTCCCCTCTGCGTTCTCGTCTGCTGTTCTGTCCGGCGTATACGGACGCGTACTGTATATACCGCAAGTCTGACTCCTCCGTCTTCTGTAAGGCTCACACCTTGTTCATTTGGACACGAAACCCCCTCGTCGGAAAACAAATGCCCTCTGACTGAACTAGCCACTAGGCAAGCTATACTAGCCCTTCGGCCACTGCAAACAAATGCCACTGTTCCAATATGAAGTCCTATAGCCCCAAAGTCCCACTTGTATCAATATAGCAGCTGGCCAGTGGTGGAAAATTTACTCAAATATTTTACTTAAAGGTGTGTGTGTGTGTGTGTGTGTGTGTGTGTGTGTGTGTGTGTGTGTGTGTGTGTGTTTGTGCACTTATGCGTCTCTGAGTGTCAGTGATGTATATGCACCGTGCAGGCTGTGCACATGCGTGTCTGTGTGTGTGTGTGTGTGTGTGTGTGTGTGTGTGCGTGCGCATTTGTGCGTGCGTGCATTTGTGTCAGTATGCGTGCACGCATGGCTGCCAGGCGACAGAGCTGATGCAAGAGGCGGGGCGGAGTGACGGAGAGACGGAGAGTCTTTATCAGAGACACATACGAACGACCCTCTCTGTCTCCATCTCTCTCTCTCTCTCTCTCTCTGTGTGTCTCTCTATCTCTCCCCTGCCTCCATCTAACCGACAGTCTTCGTCTCCCGCTAAACTCCCCCCCCCCCCACCCCACCCCCCTGCCCGCCACGGTTGGGTTCAGAGATGTATTTTCAGCTCCGTCGCCTGCGAGGAGCGGGGGGGGGGGGTGCACGGAGGGGACAGGCACAGTGGGTTGGGGGGCTAGACCAGGTAAATGAAAGCTTCATAATGAAGTGTCGTCCCGCACACAGGTGCTATGTGCAGTGGTGTGGTGGTGGTTGGTGGGGAGGAGGAGGAGCGCAAGTGGCATATGCGTTTTAGGCACGTCGTGCACAGGCGCGAGATCACGCCACTGACCTGGGAACTGGCCAAGCGTAAAATGTGTAAAGACGCTGCTGTCGCGGGCAGAAACCTTGTATGTCCACATTTCAACGTTTTATTGTTATTTTATTGTTATTTATACTGTTGAAACGTATTATTAAGAAGAGTTTGTGACAAAGTAAAAACTACTGTACATTGGAACCAATGAAACGTATTAACCAGAGCTTGTAGCAAATTAAGGAATAACTACAATAGGTTCCATTGGAACCTAGGTTCTTTGACTTTGTGAAAAGTCACACTTGTGGACATGTCAGGTTTCTGCCTGCCAGCGACAATAAACTCCTTTCAATCACCACTCCTGAATGGACTTATAGTGTCACATATTATTCCATTCCGAACAGCGTTGGGAAGGAAAGGAAGAGGACATGTTGTGATAAAAGATAGCTCAGGGTTACTCTCATTCGACTTTTCCAAGGTCTCTATTTTCTCGTGGCAGCAGAGAGATGACCCCTGAACGTCTTAAGTCCTATACCAAAAATAGAAGATCGACCACAGTCACCACACGCCAACGTTGAAACACTTTCAACCGGCGTCCCTGTTTTGGGGCAGGCTATTGTATTCGCTATTCGCCGCACGGTGAAGTAAGTACGTATAGGACTTCCAGTGGTTCTAAAGTGGGGTCTGGTGGCCCTCAGGGGTCCTTCTCAGGACCTGGACAAATTAGTTACGTGACGTCTCGTTCAGAATATCACCTGATTTCAACTAACATAAATTCTGGCTCAAGACGGACGTCCCTGGATGAATCAGAGAGTCAGCGTGGCCAGATCAACTTAACTCATATCACAACTATAGTCAGATCTGTCCCAGAATAAGCTATATATTATATTTCAGTGAACTTCCGGTGAAGTCGACGTCCTGGAAATGCCGTATAAAGATCATCCCCATAATGGGCCGTGATCTGGCCTATAGTCCTGAACGTCCTCAACGTCACCGGAGGACATGAGCATCATAACGTGGCACAAGATCACACATTGGCTGTGTGTGTGTGTGTGTGTGTGTGTGTGTGTGTGTGTGTGTGTGTGTGTGTGTGTGTGTGTGTGTGTGTGTGTGTGTGTGTGTGTGTGTGTGTGTGTGTGTGTGTGTGTGTGTGTGTGTGTGTGTGTGTGTGTGTGTGTGTGTGTGTGTGTGTGTGCGTGCGTGCGTGCGTGTGCGTGTGCGTGTGTCTTTTAGTGACTACAGCTGTTTGTATAAGAGTTGTTGATAACTTCTAGAGTGGTTTCCGTGCAGCTATAGGGGACAGATCGCAGCACTGGGTTTCTGTGCAGCTATATATACATATAGGGATCAGGCACTCTTTACAGTTGTTCCCAACCTTCTCTGGATCAGGGCCCACTTGGAAATACTCTGTAATACAGGTAAAATACTCTGTAATACAGGTAAAAGTCGGGAATTGGCCTCAACATGTTCAGGTTCAGGTGTATTTGTCATATGTATAGATACAGAGTATAAATACAATGACATTTATTTTGCTCCGAGCACTGTCTTATAGGACAAAAACAAACATATATAGTGCAAGAAAAAGAACACAAACACAAAAAAGTGCAAAGTAGTAGTTGGAACAGGGTGTTTGTGGGATGGCTGGTGTCTTTAATGATGTTATGGGCTTTTTTTTCGTACAGCAAGTGGTGTAGATGTTGTGGAGGCTACAGGCAATGCTGTGCCGATGATTATAGATGCTGTTTTAACGGCCCTCTGCAACCTGTTGCAGTCCTGAGCGGCCGTGTTACCGTGTACCACACTGTGATACAGCCAGTTAAGACACTTTCAATTATTGTCATGGTTTGAGACAAGGAGAGATAGGACCCAAGTGCAGGACAGACAAACGGAGGCTAAGTACGATGCAAGAGGTTTTAATAGTAGAATTAAATACACAAGGAGAAACACTAGGAATAACTAGACTAGACACAGGTGAACAACTAACAAAATCAACACATGGATTGGCTGAGAGACAAACAAGACACAGGTGGAGAAAACTAATAATCACAGGTGGTGAGACAACACAGGTAACAAAAGCAACAGAGGAAAACCAAGGGACCAAAAAAAATACTACAACACAAAAGCACAACAGAAAACGTCACGGATCGTGACAATTATACAACGATAAAAGTTCACTAGTCCCTTGGTACTTAAGTAAGGTAAGATTTGCTCCACATTTTTACGATTTTTCAAAAATAGCAGATAAAAAAAAATAGCAGATCTACAAGCTCTACAAGCTTGTAGATCTGCTATTTTTCTATAGCTAAAGCATAACACAATGCTAACACCAAAAGGGGTTCCCGCCCCAAAATGGGGTAAGCCAAATTGTTTAAGGCGCCTCAGAAAGTACAGTCGCTGCTGCGCCTTCTGGAGGATGTACTCGAGTGACCATGTGAATGTGTACTCTGTGATGTGTACTGTATGCCCAGGAATGTAAAGTCATCAACTATACTCAACTGTACTTAAGTACTGTACTTGAGTAAATGTACTTAGTTACTTTGCACCACTGGCACACAGGATGGTCCAACAAGGCTATAATTAATGTATTGTGGAACACATCTTTCTGGTTTTCTTTTCTAGTAATAACTTTATTTATTTATAATGACTTTATTTATATAGCACTTTTCTCACAAAGTGCTCTACAACAAATTCACTAAAAAAAGCAGGAAAATTTAACACAATTAAATAGATGCAACATAGCAAATCAACAACTTATACAGCCAGCTGGCCAACAGTAGAAAGCATATTTAAAGATGCAATATAAAAAAACAACAACAATGTAATAGATAGAAAATACAAACAAAGTTTAGTGAACAAACATTCAACGGGGCATGGGGGGATGCTTTTCTGAATAAATAAGTTTTGAGAAGAGATTAAGTCAATGCGGTTTTGCCCCCTGAATGCTCGCGTAGCATTCGTAAACAAGATACCCCGCCCTGGCAAAGATATGTAAAGCGTGTATAAGTCATTTTTCCACCATCAAAATGTCAGTTTCCGAAAACATAATCCGTTTCTGTATGCACACAGTACGATGTTATGTTAATGCTTGGATTTATGTTGTTCGGGTCCACTTCCTCCACCTTTTTACATCAATTTCGTTGTATTGTCCGTGTGGGAATCTGCTTTGTAAATAAAAGGAGCCGTTGTTTTAAGAAAACAACCTTTTTCAGGCTGTACACAGTTTAAGCTCTGACACATACATGGAAATCAGTGTACCTTATAGAAAGAATGACGTATACACTTGGTTTACTGCCGTGCATCGATGCCTCCGAATGGCACCATCTTGTTTGCATGTGGAGGCTGTGCGCAGTGGTGGAAAAAGTACTTAACTGTGTTACTGTTTTACTTCTACATCCTGGCAGTTTTCTGAAAAAGCTATGTTTCTATGGCAGTCGTTCTTCGATTTAAAAAGAAATAGCAGACCTACAAGCTCGTAGCGCGCCACTCGGTGGCGCGCTACGAGATTGTAGATCTGCTATTTTTCAATAGCTAAAGCATGACATGATGCTGACACCAAAAGGGGTTCCCGCGCCAAAATGGGTTAAGTAAAATAATCAATACTGCAATATAGAAATTAGAAATACTTTGTTACAAGTAAAAGTCCCGGAATTAAAAATGTACTTAAAACTATTGGCATCAAAATGTATTTAAAGTACCAAAAGTAGAAAGTACTCACTATGCAGAATGACCAATTTCAAGTTTTCTGATGTATACAAATATTTCGAAAATAGCAAATCTGCTATTTTCAAATGGCCGAAATGTATATGGCTGAAGTGTTTAATGTATGTTTTGTAATAATAATGAAAGTCACTAGTAACTAAATGTTTCAACTAAATTTAGTGGAGTAAAAAGTACACTATTTGCATCTGAGATGTAGTGGAGTAATAAGTAAAAGTACTGGGAATTGGAAATACTCAAGTGAAGTACAAATACCTCAAAATTGGACTCGTGTACAGTACTTAAGTAAATGTACCACCACTGCTTCTCGGTTGGATGGAAAGCTAGCAGTGCTCTATGGCTTCACTCACACCTTTCCATCTAGCATACAACATTGATTGCATGCTAGATGTAAGCAAGATGTAAGTGTCATGGCCGCCCCAATGCATTTCCAATGGAAGTCACATGGTTTGATACAACATTTTGGACTACAAGCTGTTGTATGGCTTTCGGCTGTGTTTCGACTGCCCCCCTCCCCCCTCATACAACACAAATGTTGTGTCGAGCCATGTGACTCCCATTGGAAATGCATTGGGGCAAGATGTATCACACCCTTTGTATACAACAAGCATACATCAGTCTGTTGTAAAGGTGTGAGCGAGGCCTAGGGGTCCCCGAGGAGAGGATTTGAGAAGCGTTCACGTGTACATGTAGAATAATATCCCGTCTCCAGCTTCAGCCAGAAACCTTGTATGCAAAAAGCAAATACTTTTATTTCGATGGATCCAATGTAGTTATGACTGTTCTTCATTGGTTACATTTTTATAAAGCCCACAGACTTTACCACGTTCCATGTCATTATAGGTCAACATGTTTGGGCTACACTGCACTGTATGTGCAGTGTGCACTACTTTTGCACTTCTTTTGTACCACTTTTGTGCCGCTTTTCTGTGACTAATTATAAAATAGGGCATTATGAAATAAATATGGAGATACAAAAGTTCTGGTGGTGATAAGTTAGCCCGGCTAATAAGCCAGACTCAAATCACACTGTCGTGTGGTATTTCAGTCTGGAGATGCCGTGTATGGCATATATATATATATATTGTTTCCCGGGGGGGGGGTATTGCATACCGTGTCCCGATTGGCCACACCAGTTCTCTGGTGTAGGAAATGGGCGTGCAATTGAGCCTCTCCAGACTGTAATCCGCCGGCAGGCAATTTTATTTTTGCCAACGGCTGATTCGGTCTGGCTTATTATCCAGGTTAGTGATAAGTAGGGGTTTGAACCCATTTAGGAATATGTCCATGCATGGCTTTGCATTATTGTCTGCATTGGCCCAGCCTCAGACACACGACACACCAGACAGGGCCTTGTGCTTAGAGTGTCCACCCTGAGACTGGGAGGTCGGGGGTTCGATCCCCGGCCGGGTCATACCAAAGACTGTAAAAATGGGACCCAATGCCTCCCTGCTTGGCACTCAGCATCAATGGGTTGGATTGGGGGGGTCAAATCAACGAATGCTTCCCGGGAGCGGCGCACCGCTCCAAGAGATGGGTCAAATGCGGAGAACTCATTTCACTGCGGTAACGTGTGTGACTAATCGTACGACTTTGACTTTGACTTTGACTTTGACGAGAGGAATACAAAATAAAGAAAGAAACTACCAACATTTAAGAAAGTAAGAAATCGGCAACTAATTCAAGCCAGTGAAGGTGTCTCATGAAAACACACAAAGAGCCAAAACTTGGGAAGTAATTCATGTAACAGTTTCAGCGTGACAATCACTGTACGTCTGGGAGAGAGCGAAGCACCTCAGTGGACGTTCTTGGAAGGGGATAGTACCGGCACAGCGCAGTAGAGAGGCTGTTTAATATGCACACGGAAGGCACCGCTTGGCCGTGTCATTGTCTAGCTTTTGCATTTAGATGTATATTTACACGAGGCCCTTGTGTCAGCACGGTGTCATTTCTCCCCTGTTTGCCCACTCGAGCGTCGCTGCTCCCGCCGCACTCGTATCGTGGCATTAAAATTAACTCCCCCTCCTCCTCCTCCTCCTCCTCCTCCTCGCCGGCACAAATTACACGTCCATTAATTCAACGAGCTAGCCTGGCTGGTGGCTTTGAAGTCTCCACTGACTCAGCACTGTGTGACCCTGATTGGCAATTAATTTTTTAACGGGTGAAACAGCTTACAGTGTTCCGTACAGTTACCGGGACAGCCATGTTGGCCTCCTGGCTACAGTAGGCACGCACAGTAAAACGCTTAGTGGTGATTTAGCCGTTTGTAACTCTGACAGGGCACAAAGGTATAACCAAGCGGACCCTTATGGGTCCAGTCCATGTGGTTACCTTTGTGACCCTGTCAAAGTTAAATTAAATTTTCTGTGTAAGAATTTAGCTAAGAGGAATATACTCTCTCTCTCTGTCTCTCTCTCTATAGAGGAATATACTCTCTCTCTCTGTCTCTCTCTCTATAGAGGAATATACTCTCTCTCTCTCTGTCTCTCTCTCAGAAAGTGTCTCTCCCTTTGTACCAGTCTGTGTCGCTACTGCTGCGGTGTCATGCTAGCCAACTGTTGGTATTGAAGTATGCCTGAGAGCGATTCTCTGCGCCTCTATCTCCCTGTCCTTCCTCTCTTCTCTTCTCCTCTCTCTCTCTCTCTCTCTCTCTCTCTCTCTCTCTCTCTCTCGGTCTCTCTGTAGCTTGGTGTGTCTTCTCCACGTCGTCACTGATGGGGGGGTTTAATCCCAAAGCTCTGCCTTTCACATTCAATCTGATGTGGTTCCGCTGCACACTGCTAGCGCGCTAAGCTCCCCCCTTTTCATCCCCATCTCAATAGGATTCCCAGTTTAGTTATGTATTGAGAAATATGGAGCAGAGGCAACCATTTATCTCAGCCTCCTTTTGTTCCCGTGGCATATTTGAGGGGATTTTCTACACAGCTGCTATCTTGATTTTGCCCAAGAAATCTGGCTGGTCGTCTTGGCAGTTGGGACACCCCGTTCCATTTTCTCCCCCACACAGTATTTCGGACAGACTCTTTCTGGTTAATGCTGCTGCGTTGGACAGCAGGTGAGCTACAGCTAGCTGCCCATTATTCACAGTGTGCCCCGATGGAGAGCCGTCGCCATTAAACAGGACTGTGTAAAGGAAAAATGGCCATTGCCTCTTACTGGGATTGAGTGTCTTTGGAGTGTGAGATTTGTTCGTGACAAGAACAGACTGCTGACAAAATGGTTTTGGATGAAGCCACCCAAGGAAGATGCCAGCAGCATCGACTCACAGGCAGGCCTGGTTGCTAAAAAATAAAATACAAAAAAGAAAAGAAAAACACCTTTGTGGGATGACAATCACCCAAACCAAGATGCTCCCACTCTCTGGCGTTGGCACGGAGTGATGTTTTAGCAACAACAGCATGCTTAAAGCACATTGCTTCTAAGCACGCCTCACCATCATCAACAAATTAATCCTTTGTTCTAAATTGTGTTCGCAGCATCAGCCACCGTCGTTTAGCCTTACAGCCCGCCACACAGTTTTCACATCCTCTCCAAGGCCACCAACACCTCGAGGGGAAACATCTGAACAAAAGGGATGGACGCCCGGGTAGTCGCTGAGATGCATATCGCTGTGATTATGAACTACTTTTATTCCTTTTCATTGAATGCCCTTATAGGGTAATTGGATATGTTTCACTAACACAGGGGCACTGTAGCTCCTCAGGGAACTAATTGCCATACAAGTAGAGTCTCACGTCCTTTTAAGCACAACCTCTGTCATTATGGGTTTGAATCAAGGGGCCAGCTATGCACTCCAATGTTGAAGCGCTGGGCCCTAGTGGTAAGAGGAAGGACTGCAGGCGGACCCGTGGATTCTTGACGAGGAAACCCCGTGCAACCGAGCGCCCAATGTTAAAGCCCAGCTGCACTTCCGCATTTGGACACCAAAATTTGGTGTCCAAATGCTGAATCAGCGAAAAAATGAGGAAATAGACGGTACTTCCGGCAGCCTTCCGGGTGCTTCAAAACGCCACTAAGCAACTTCCACTGGCGGAGGGGGCGGAGCTTCGCGGCAGTTCAGTCTCTATCCTTTTAATACTCTATGGTTTGAATGTTGGTTTGTGTTGCATTCCCCTCCCCCACACACTCTAAATCAGGGTGGGCAACTGGCGGCCCGGGGGCCATATCCGGCCCCCACCTTCACATAATGCGGCCCGCATGTTAATATCAGAATACTGATGTAGTATTGTTTTCAGCTGTTTACAATTCCAAACCCGCTTTAATTACTTCATGACTAGTATTAAATGACTAGTACTTAATGACTAGTATTAACATGTTATTGTCTTTTTGTGTCCAATGTAGTTTTTGTGTCCAATGTAGTTATGTTAACAGTTCATAAAGTTAACATGACTATAACTAAATGCATTTGAAATTCAATAAAAAGGTTACTTTTCAGGATTCCAATTCAAAAATAGCAATTCAAATTCAATTCAATTCAATTCAAATAGCCGATCTACAAGCTCAAAGCACGTCACATTGCCACGCGTTTTGAGCTTGTAGATCGGCTAATTTTGCTATGACAGTAATATGCACTGTATAGCCCCTCTGGCGTGAGTGTGGAAATATAGTGGCCCTCTCCATCGTCAAAGTTGCCCACCCCTGCTCGAAATAGTCCACCACTATTTGTGGTGGACTATATAGCTACATAGCAGAAATGGCTCTTATTGATAGTGAAAAGTA
The DNA here is from genome assembly GCF_964188405.1 of Protomyctophum parallelum. Lineage (NCBI taxonomy): Eukaryota > Metazoa > Chordata > Actinopteri > Myctophiformes > Myctophidae > Protomyctophum > Protomyctophum parallelum. The sequence continues at coordinate 26,298,735 of NC_139703.1, read as the reverse complement.
GAGACAGATATAGGAAACGAGGCGAGAGAGACGGAGAACGACATACAGCGAAGTTCATCGGGAATGGGACTCGATCGAACCGGGGATTGGCAGTCGGGCTGCATTATAGGAGCCTATACTGTATTTACACTAAAGAGTGTTTCCTCCTTTCAGTGTGGGTTAGCGTCAACGCTTCAGCCTTGTCCTAGCTGTTCTGGGCGGGAACCCCTTTTGGTGTTTTAAACATTATGTTTTAATTCAGCTATTGAAAAATAGCAGATCTACAAGCTCATAGCGCGCCACCGAGTGGCGTGCTACGAGCTTGTAGGTCTGCTATTTTTGAAAAGTCGTGAAAATGTGGCGCGAATCGAACCTTTTTAACTAAAATATTTGCTTCTGGGGGGTCCCTGGAACTACATATTTTGAGATGGGGGTCCGTGTGGCCCAATAGAGATAATTCTAGGGGTCCTTGACATGAAAAAGGTTGAGCACCGCTGACATAGAAACATGGGTTTTTCAGAAAAAGGTTAGGATTTAGAAGCCTTTTTTTTATCGACCTCAGTCAAAAATGGGTTTTAAAGAACTTGCTGCCTTTTATACCATTCTAACACCCTGGCTTGGTAACATGATGTTGTATCGTGGGCAATTAGTTGTTTACACCAGCAAACAGCAAGGACATAATATAGCTGTTCAATGTAATTGTGTCAATAGTGGTTACTGAACAAGGTCACGGAACAATGCAAATAGAATCACTTTCACAAACCCAATGGCTGGGGAAAACTGTATAGGCACCGCACCAAAAACCTGCGTCGCTTTGCGAGAGCGTGTCCTGTTTTATCGATTTCAGCGTGGGTTTAGCCTCCCATGTACGGATGAATGGACTGGACTGTTGTAAGCGCTTTGAGTTAAGCACTGTGCACAGAATAGACATTGTCCCTTTTGTGTTCCACAGAGAAGGAGACCTTCTTGGAGCCGTTCGTGTTGAAGGACTTGCTGCCCTCCTCCCTGGGCAGTTACTACCGCTACACCGGCTCCCTGACCACGCCGCCCTGCACCAAGGTGGTGGAGTGGATCATCTTCAACAGGCCTGTCCTTGTCTCCTACAAGCAGGTGAGCCACATGTAGCCTTTCTTATTTTTTCTTATTTGTTTTTAATCTTTTTTTCTCTGTTCATGCTATATGGTGTCTCATGACTGTTGTTGTATTTGTTTGTATGTTTTAAACCACTACTCTCTGCTGTAAACCTAATTGCCCTTCTGGGACATTAATAAAGACCTTGAACCTTGAGGAAGACACGCACACACACACCCCCCCCCACACACACACACACACACACACACACACACGTCCCCCACACACACACACTCACACACACACACACACACACACACACACACACACACACACACACACACACACACACACACACACACACACACACACACACACACACACACACACACACACACACACACACACACACACACACAGTATCATCGGTAACACCTGTGAAGGAAGTATAGAGAAGGGGCCCGAAATTAGCAAGAGTGTGCATTATAGAGCCTATTGCAGGCACTAGAATTCAGGCTGCTACAGTATGCTGACCTCACACCTACTGTACGTCGATATAACACATGTCTGAGCCATAATATAGTGCCAGGGGGCTTTGTCAGAGTAGCCGTGTTACAGTACCCGTCTGTTGGAAGCCTGGAACTCACCTATGCTTTCTATGGCATAGCCAGCTCCCGGCAGGATCCGCCGGGAGAAACTGTGCGCAGCTGCTGGACATGAGACTAATTAATTAGAGCGACAGAGAGAGAGAGGAGTGTGTGTGTGTGTGTGTGTGTGTGTGTGTGTGTGTGTGTGTGTGTGTGTGTGTGTGTGTGTGTGTGTGTGTGTGTGTGTGTGTGTGTGTGTGTGTGTGTGTGTGTGTGTGTGTGTGTGTGTGTGTGTGTGTGTGTGTGTACGGGTGTGCGTGTGTTTGCGCTACTCTATGCCAAATTGAAGTGGACATCAAAATGGGCCTATAGCGGTCGGATCTGTATAGCAGGTATACTTATATAGTGGTGAAAGGTAGGCTTGCAGGTGTGATCCTTGCTTCATTGAAAGTGTCCCTTATCTTCTGTGGACATATACTGTATTTGTATGCTGTGTTGACGGAGTCTGTTTGCACTTCAGCCACTGGCCAAATGAATGCCGACGGTGCTCCAGGAAGGGATGCAATTTTAAAAACAGTTCCATGAGCCAGAACACCAAAAAGAAAGGACGGGAGGGAGCACTCAATTGGGCTTCAAGGCTTTACCAAAGTGCAAACTAACCAACAAACAAAGAACTACAAAGTATTCTGAGTCAAAATGAAGACACAAGTCTGAACAAGACGCAGCGAATCGAACCGAGTCTTTGTTTGCCCCACGGCACCTAATTAAAGCCTTGAAGGAAATTGAGTGCTCAAATACTTGGTTCTGAAGTGGCTTTAGAACGTGTTTTTAATACTGTGTTGTGTTTCATGCTTATTCTTCTGACAGGACTTAAATACATACATTGTTGAGAGAAATAGGATGTTTATATTCATGAACATAAATAGTATTAAATGATATTGCAGAGAATGAAAGAAAAACAAAACGTGCGGTCCTAAGTGTTTCTCATTTAGGCATCCGACCCACTATCCGAGTGTTCCTGAACAGAAACAACTAGTTAGCATAATAGGAAATAGCAATTTCATTTGGTGGGTATAGTTATTGATTGATTGTCTTACTTGATTTAGTTTTACTTCTGTTTAACGTCCTTATAATTTACTCACTGGGCCTGTGCTCACATACAAATGGATACATCAAAGCAAGGCTATTATATGTTCTTTTAATGTTCAATAAATTCCAATCATTATTGTTCTGCCACGATTCCCTATTGAATTTATGATGCATTGTTTTGTGCATGGTGAACCTCATGGCATGTAGCCACATTATACAGTATGTGAGTTGAGAATAAAATACTTTGTCATTGTGAATGTGTTTATTGGCAATAGGCAAAGCATTAAGACTGTTGACATTAATGACGGAAACACTTTTGAATTGATGTACGTTGTAACTATATGCACCCCGCGCAGAGGCGGATTCACCGTTGGGCTAGGGTGGGCTGAAGCCTCGGGGCCCATGACTAGGGGGGCCCCTGAAAAATATTATTATTTTTACATAATATATATATATATTTTTTTTATATATAAAATTGTAAAGTATTGAAATCCAATTCAAGTGAAATGTGTGAAACTTTATTTCTATTTACTTTACAGTTCATTTAGATTACACAGGCGAGGCGACAGACAGGTCTCCTCCCCTCCTTTTTTGACTCTTTGGTTTCCTCTCCTCTCCTCCTGTGTATGACTGCGCCGTATACGTGGCGACTCCGGCGAGTTCTGTATAGATAGAGGTGGAGAGTCTGGAGACGTAACAGCAGGAGCAGGCAGCAGTGCTGCAGCAGTGCAGTCCGTACTGTTAAAAGGCCAACGGATGGAAGTGTGTATAAAAGCACGGCTGTGCGCAACAACAACGAGAGGGGAACTAACGTTAGCTTTGCATTAGCTGGTTATAGCTATAACGTGGTTATCACTACAGCACAACATAAGCCTCCAGTCCGGTGTACTTGTTGTGAATGAAACAACACGTGGAAGCTAACATTAATCTGTATTTCTCCAATCTGTTAATACATCTTTCTTGTCCTGGCATCACAGATTGGTCATTGAGCCTGTTCAACAGGATGTATGCCATGCGTTACGCCATGCATTACGCCATGCGTTACGCCCTCCTGGCATCACAGATTGGTCATGGAGCCTGTTCAACAGGACGTATGCCATGCGTTATGCCATGCGTTACGCCCTCCTGGCATGTGAATGTCTATCTGAGGCTACACCCTCCCACATGACCAGCTGTAGGGAATTGGCATAATGACAAAATTGGAAGAAAAAAGGCCGCATTGGAACACAGCACAAAGACTACAGCTCATGCTCGGCTGATGGTTGATTTGCACGTGTCTTTTGTGTGAAAGTACATAACGTAGCAATAGTCTGTGTGTCAATCAGGCCCGCCCAGGGAGGCTCTCCAACGCTGAAGCGCTCGGCCCTACTGGTCAGAGCGGGGACTGCAGGTGGACCGTGGATTCATGACGAGGTGCAGCCGGGGTATATCGTTGAGTGCTCGTTTTCACCAAATTTTGCTGTCGCTCCGGTCCTCCCTCTATCCTTTTATAGGGCTATGGTATGGTTGATATGGTATCAATACTTCAAACAGACCCACACCCCCCAAAGCAGAGATGGCAGGGGCTGTTTCTCAAAGTCAAAAACAGAATCCGAAAAAGAAATCATGACAAATAACTCTCTGTGGGAGACACAAGGCATGCTGGGAAAAGTCTATCCTCGTCCAACGCACACCCCGGGATGCTACAGTTCAGGAGTCCAGAGAACACAATGTGTGAAAAGAAGGAGAAAATGAATTAGTCTGTTGACTATGATTAGCATTGGAAATCCCACTGAGCCTCTGTTCCTTAAAAAAACAAAGGCATGTCACATGCCGAAATGTAGGCCATGTGAAATGGTTTTGTGAAATTTGTATTACATACTCCGGAAGAACGTTTCACACATTGAACAACTACTGCATCTATAAGCGCAACTCGATTAGCTAAATCAGTCTTCCTTTTATTGTTGCTTCATCTACTGTATATATGCCAACCCTGGCTGTTTAGATAACTCCCATTTCCCTCTAGGGATTAAGAAAGCTTTCTCTTATTTTATCCTATCTAATTTGATGTTACGCTTTGTGTTAGCAACTGTTAACAGTGTACATTTAAAAGCCAAGCTTCTATCCGTGGCATATAATCGCTGGCTGAATCGATTCCTTCTTTCAACTGTGGGCTCTCTTTTACCCACACAATCCTTGGAGGCTCGGCTACTATACAGAGGCCATGCATGGAACCATCTTGCTCTTTTGGCCTGTTGATTTCTCTTCGGAGTCAGAATCACTTGAAGTCATTTTTTGGAGTTTGCCACTTGGCATTATATTGCACACTTCTGAGAAACGATACTGTACATCCATACAGTAAGTATTATCATGGCTCTATATATAGTTTGTGCCACATCTGTATTGGATGCAAACATGTGAAACTAAGCACGGTGCTATAGAGACTGTAGCCTAAGGCTGTATTGGCTGAAGTACTTGTGCGTAGGCATAAGGTCAAGGTTGTACATAACAGCACTGCTTTATAAGAAGGGTGTGCTTTAATGCTAATAGGGAATGGAACCTATCCCCGGGCAAAAGCCACCAACAATTTGAATAGAGTAAACAAAACAAGATTATTTATATGATGAGTAAATATTATACACATTGTACACTCAGGAAATATAATTGTGTTGCTGTGTACTGTGTACTGCATGGAACGGTCTTTCCTTCACCCCCTGTCCTGTCCTGTCCTGTCCTGTCCTGTCCTGTCCTGTCCTGTCCTGTCCTGTCCTGTCCTGTCCTGTCCTGTCCTGTCCTGTCCTGTCCTGTCCTGTCCTGTCCTGTCCTGTCCTGTCATATCCACTCCTAGCTGCCTCTTTCCCCTCACAGAGCACGTGGCAGATCCGTAGCCCTAATGAGACCAAATGAGTTTGCTTAAGAGCACTGCTGGAGGAAGCCAAATGTGAACGACGTGCTCACCTTTTGTTGGCCGGGAGTAAGTGAGAGAGGAGGGAGAGAGGCGGGGCCACGGGACAGCGGCAAAGGAGAACGAATGAGCTGCAGAAAGGCAGACCGCGGCTACAGTAGCATTACTGTATGTGTGTGAGAGAGAGAGAGAGAGAGAGAGAGAGAGATTTAATGGAAACTACAGTTACTGAGAAATGTCCACTCTAAGCTTGATAGCATATGTATAGCAATACTAATGGAAACAAATGTCCAGTATCTGTTGGACCACACAAACTCATTCTAATGTCAACTACACACACACATGTAAAGTTGTTGGTGATTTTGACGTTGTTTAATAGGTTTAATTAAAGTCAATTACGGTTGTTTTAATAGATAGGACTTTTCTGTTTGAATGAATGGGCTGTCTATGGGAAGTATCAACTACGTAGCACCTTTGCTGGCAAGATGGCTGCGGTCTGAATATGGCCATAGAATATGGTGCAGACCATAGATATTTAAAACAACAGATGCCTCATTGGCTGCTGCAGTCGGTTGGAGCCAGGTGTGTTGACGAGAGGGGCGGAAGAATTTACACTGGTACGCCGGAAGAGTGGACGTACGGCACACTACGTCACGCTGCCACTCAAGTGACTACTGGCCAATCACAGCGCATCTTTTCCGGGACTTATCAGACCCGAACATGCGCTCTGCGACTCACGCTCGTGCTTCCGCGGGCCTTCGCAAGGAATCTCTGGAATTTCTTTGCCCTCCCTTGAGCACCTTCGCTCCAGAGCCGAAAGGGGCGTCTATGGTGCAGACCTCCACCACCAAGGCATAATAGAAATCCGCCCAGTATGCTCATTTTAAAGTTAGCGCTGGTGGTGGCGATAGAGGAAGAAAATGTCACAGGGGTCACTGCAAATCAATTTAGTTTAGTTTTTTTAGTCTTCCTGTTTGCACAGCAAAATGTCTCGGTCACGGACAAACAGATGGACAGAAATCATTCCATGACTTCCTTGGCAGAGGTCATGATAAGACCAAACACACCGTGTCGCTACAAAAAGGAACGTTAAAAAGTTTGTTGTTGTGCTTGCTTGTCTTGCGACTCACAGTGAGACCACAGCTGTTCTAGCAGGCTGTAATAGAGCGGATTTCAGGGTGAATTTAGGAAAACAAAGGGCTTTAGAGGGGCGTGTGGGGGTGAAGAGAGAGCGAGAGAGACACACACACACACACACAGAGGGAAGATGGAACACAGCATGCCTCCGCTGTGCAGGACTGACCCTTAGCATGATTCAGTTGGGTCCAGATTCTAGAACATTGCACCAACATTGAATCACACTGTGTGATTCGGAGAGTAGATTTTGTCTCTTGGCCCGTGACTGAGTGTCAGAGCTCGAAGTGTTTTTCCACCTTTCTTAACCACTTAAAAATATACTTTGTTGACTGGAGTCCCCCCAGGCGTCTATAGGCACTGTAATAAATGTGACACAGACTCAGTCTTCACACTATACCGCTCTGCCATGACTGAAAACCCCATTCACATTATAACAGGCACCCTCCTTTATTTCACTCTACACCAAATATCTCTGCCCAAAATGGCCAAAAGGACAAGATCGAGATGGATGGAGAACTCATTATGGTGAGCACAAGTCAAATTCAGAATCTGAATTATTTGTATTGCCTCGTGCAGCTTTGCACAATCATAATAGAAGGAATTTGCCTTGTGAAACATTTACAAATTTACTAAAATATGAAGATATGGAAGTATTGTACTCGAAGTACTTTTAACTATTACTTTTACTTTAAACGTACAATAAACTGACAATAACAATAGTCTGGTTGGCCGACCCACACTATAATTAAAGCTAGCTTTTAGAGAGATCAATGCTCTGGCTTTTAGGCCACTCACCTGAAATGTCTCCCCCTAAGAGGAATATGGACTGTGTGTGTGTGCGTGTGTGTGTGTGTGTGTGTGTGTGTGTGTGTGTGTGTGCGCGTGCATGTGTGCGTGTGACTGTGCATGTGTGTGCGTGCGTGCGACTGTGCGTGTGTGTGCGTTTGCGCGGTGCGCGCGTGTGTTTGTCCCACTCTCACAGAATGGATTAGACTCCAGTGAGACTGTGATTTCCACACAAAGAGCACATCCTCCCTCCGACGGGGCCCTCGGAGAGTTTTTGGCTTCCACAGAAACGGTCTGTTCCAGGGGGGGATCGACATGCTGTGGATTAGGAGATTGGAGTCTGATTAGGGTGTTTGGGTAGGGGTGGCATTTCGTCCCAATACAGCCTGGCATGGGGCCGTGTGGCGTGTGTGAGAATGGCTGTGCGTGCGTGTGTGCGTGTGTGCGTGCGTGCGTGTGTGCGTGTGTGCGTGCGTGCGTGCGTGTGTGCGTGCGTGCGTTGATGTGTCATCTCTGACTGCCAGCATTTGCTTTTGGACCGCCCACATACTGTACCACCTGATGTGGTGAAAATTATGCAGCATATGGTAATTTAATTTAGCCAAGCATGTGAGGTATAGTCCACGGATAGTTTAATGTCATCTCCTCCACCTGCGCCGACCATTATCTGGACATGGACATGGACATGGACATGGACATGGACATGGACATGGACATGGACATGGACATGGACATGGACATGGACATGGACATGGACATGCCCTACACACATGAATAGCCACTTTTACACAAAGATTGTATACATTAAATCTTTTGAGTCTTTATTTTGTCGTAGACAACGACAATGAGGAAAATGTGTCAATACCTGAGCCTATGCGACTGTGGTCTGCTATATACGGTATCAGTCCATTTTGTGTCTGCGTTTTATAAAAAAGAAATGCAAATCTACCGATAACTGCCGTCAAACAATGCCGCGGTATAGACGCTGTTGTGTAACACGTCACGCCTCAATTTCCATAACGTGGCATGCATTGTGTATAAACACACGAGAGGAATTGGCTTCACTAGCAGAAACGTGTTTAGCTATAGCTGCTGAAATGTCGACCTTGTCCCCGTTCTCCTGTCTTTTCTAATCGGATGTTTCCGTTTAAAGTGCCGACAAAGCTTGTACCAAAAGTAATATAATACAGAGATGTAGCGGTTAACCGCCTGGAAATGTTCCTGAGGTGTAGTTTGTGGATTGAGACTATACTCTCTCTCTCTCTCTCTCTCTCTCTCTCTCTCTCTGTCATGGATATTGTCACATTGGCACACAAAGATCTCTTTCCTGGGGCTACTTTTGTCATTCCAAAACCCCCGTTCTATAATAAAGAAACATTCTGAATGGTCTGCCGCCTCTCCATAAATCTGTGTATAAATCTCGTCTTTCATTACTGTTGCAGCCGTGGCTCTAATGCCATAATTATGCTGTCTGGTCTGGACTCACTTGGCCTTACACTCACCCTCTCTCTCTCTACACACGCACATGCGCACACACACACACACACACACACACACACACACACACACACACACACACACACGCACACACACACACACACACACACGCACAGACAATTTCATAAACATAATTCTCCACCTGCGAGACCAGTTATGGTACTACACATCAATCTCAGAAAATTACTTTATTAAATTTAGATTCTCAGAAATACACACAGCAGTGCCTTATCTCATCTCTCTCTCTATCTCTCTCTCTCTTTGTAACAATGCAGTATACCAACAAACTTGAACAAATTTAGACACACGCGCATGCACGCACACATGCACGCACACATGCACGCACGCATGCACGCACACACGCACGCACGCACGCCTCCACAGGTCCACAGTGAGAGTTCAACAGTGAGTCTCTTGCAAACTTGCAGCATGCATAAACAGCTTTCAACATTCAACAACATCTTCCACCCTCCTTTACTTGTAACCATGGCAACCACCTGTTTATCCAAATAGCTGGACACATAGCAGTCAGAAACACAACTACACAAGAATACGGTACAGACACGTCACAGACACAGGCAAACACATTGAACTGCACCGAGTATTCCGCACGCACGCACGCACGCACGCACGCACGCACGCACGCACGCACGCACGCACGCACGCACGCACGCACGCACGCACACACACACACACACACACACACACACACACACACACACACACACACACACACACACACACACACACACACTACCAGTAGGGGCGCTGTTTTTTATTTGAATACAGTCAGTTCCATCTGTTAGTGTATACCTATCTGTTACCTACAGATCTCAGGCCTGGTCTTGTCCTACATGCAGTATCTGATCATAATTCTTTACTAATATTTTTTGGATGGACCAATTAGAATTGTATCATCTTGAAAGCTGGACACCACACTATATAGGATTATTTCTTGTTGCACCCTTCTTTCTCTTAGTTATTTGTGAATTCCTAATTTATGCTATGTCGTACGATGCTGTCCCGCAGATTGTAGATCAGCTATATATTTTTTGGCCGCAGGAGACGGTCGTTGGACAAAGTATACATTTGGCTTACTGTTGATCAACCATTGCCAGACACTGATGCGGTGCGGTTGCACTTTATATACTCAATCAATCTGGATAATTACCTGAAAATCAAATGCATTGTTACCGTATAGCTTGGGAGAGTTACAATAGACGTCACAGGGGATTATACTGTATATACTGTACAGTTATATACACACAGCCTTTCCAATTTACAATTTACAATTTAGGCATTTAGCAGACGCTCTTAATCCAGAGCGACTTACATTTAAGCAAGAACAAAAGCATGGGAATACATCACATAAAAGCATTTATCATTATTTGTGTTTGTTCTCCTTTATTTATTTCTCTTTTTGATCCATTGTGTACTTTCTGTGTCTGGTTCATCCTGTCTCTGCCCTGGCATCTCTCCTGGGAGGTGACGGAGGATACCATGCACACGACGAGGCATGCAGGGGGGAGGGAGGGAGGGAGGGACAGGGCCACGTCCTGAGTTCACTCAATCAAAGCACAGACGCTCACAGCCTGCCTTAACCCACCTGAGACCAGATTCTACTAAATGTTTTCTGAATCATGACAGTTTTCCAAAAAAAAAGAAATCACGCCTGTGTGAACTGAGTGGTGCAACTACCCCCCCCCCCTCTCTCTCTCTCATTAGCAGGCAACTGCAGCACTCTCTCTCTGTTTCTGGCACAAAAGCACCCCCTACTGGTACTCATTCTCATGCTCATTAACGTCACAGACACACATAGGCGGACACAGACATTGCTGGGTGGTTGCACCACTCAAAAACTGTTTCTATATCAGCGGTTCTCAAAATATTTCATGTCAAGGACCCCCAAAAATGTTATTCAAATAGAGGGTATGCGCATGCATGACGTGAATGGCAGATCGAGTGACAAAGTGAATTTAATGTTTTTTAAAGACATCTAATGCAATCAGATAGGACTTTTCTGTTTGGATGTAAGGCCAGAAAGTAGTTTTCAGGCGTTCCCGCATAACTTCCGGGTATGATGATGATGTCACACGCATACCCTCTTATTGGCCACAGACCCACATCTGAGAAGTATGTTGTTCCAGGGACCCCCCCTCCCCCCAGAAGCATTGCTGTGAAAGAATATACATTCAAAGATTTGCACACGTTTTCAAGATTTTTCAATAGCAGATCTACAAGCTCGTATAGCATAATAATGCCGCACTATGAGCTTATAGCTCTGCTATACAACAGCTGAAGTGTAAAACAATGGTTGAAGTGCTAAGGTGACACAGCAGACAGTTGCGTTCCAGGCCTTATTGGGTTAACACTGATCCGTATATTGGCCGCCGGAAGTAGTAGATCTGTATCACACAATGCGTCCATTCTGCACCGTATCGTGATCTTGTAGATTGTATCTGTTTTGGGGCGCACGACACTGGTGTGCACCCAGGTATACATCGTCCTCTATTTTTCACTGACGCTGATCCTGGAACAGCTGATTGACACTCATGGCACTCAAGAGGCACGGGGGGACAATTATTGGTTGTCATCATCAGTGCGTGTTCCTAGACGACATGAAACTCTCTCTCTCTCTGGGGCACCAGTGAACTATGGTTAATTCATAATGACAAACTCCTGCAAAACAAACCACAGTAATAACCCCCCCCCCCCCCTCCCTCCTTTGATGTACCCACGAGGCAAATCAATTTGCCTCAGCGAATCAGTGGTTGACACAGCCTGTACCGATAGAATTGTAATCATCTATAATGCTTGTCTGTTTATTCACAGGGGGTTGTTGCGTCCCCATGCAGTTGATTTGGACTTATTCCTTTTCTCCCGGGAATGTTAACCTCCAAAATGGTTGCAGGGTGCAGAGAATGTTAACCTCCAAAATGGTTGCAGGGTGCAGAGGGAGATGTGACGAATGAAAGCAAACTAAAGTGTTCCCAGTACTGCATGTAATAACTGCATAACCGCAAGCACGGGAGCATGCAGGCGATATAGTCCGAGACGCGTCCGCGTGCCGGACTAATGCTCCGTGGGATTTTGTATGCGGTCCCCTGTAACAACGCACAGCAAGTGTACTTGATTCATGAACTAATTGTTCAAATCGTCCAGTCAAACAGATTAACCCATTCTGACCTGAGATCAGATTCACACGAGGTTTCCACTGGACATACACTGGTCTGATTAACCGATTCTGACCCGAGATCAGATTGAAAAAATTTCAGTCGTTCTTCGATCTTTCAAAAATAGCAGACCTACAAGCTCGTAGCGCGCCACTCGGTGGCGCGCTATGAGCTTGTAGATCTGCTATTTTTCAATAGCTAAAGCATAACATGATGCCAACACCAAAATGGGTTCCCGTTCAGAATGGTTCAAATCAACAGATTAAAAGTAACATATTCCAGTGAAAACAACCCAGTGTGTTTTTTAGAATATGGGACGTCTCTCTCTAATATTGATATAAAACGTAATTGTAAATTAGCATCTGTAGACAACGATTGTCCCTATATATACTTCTCCTCCACGCTTTAACCCATTGTGGGCTGCAGGAACCCCTTTTGGTGTTATAGCATTATGTTATGCTTTATGCTATTGAAAAATAGCAGATCTGCTAACATAGCTTTTTCAGATAACTGTTTTAGGATTTAGAAGCCTTGTTTTTTTTTTAATCGGCCTCAGGTCTAAATAGGTTAATTATAGCAGCTCTCTGGCTCCGAGCAGGGCAGCTGGCCTGAGTCGTTCGGAGCACCCGGAGCCATGTCCCTGCATGCTCTCTCTGCCCAATATACCACGGATAGATTGTTTATACGTGTTGTTTAGTTGTCTGTCTGTCTCTGTCTCTGTCTGTCTGTCTGTCTGTCTGTCTGTCTGTCTGTCTGTCTGTCTGTCTGTCTGTCTGTCTGTCTGTCTGTCTGTCTGTCTGTCTGTCTGTCTGTCTGTCTGTCTGTCTGTCTGTCTGTCTGTCTGTCTGTCTGTCTGTCCGGTCTACCCCTCAACGAGCTGTGTTCTGGTGTTTTCAGCTGGAGGCGTTCTACTCCATCTTCACCACGGAGCAGCAGGACCACGTCAAGTCGGTGGAGTACCTGCGCAGCAACTTCCGGCCCCTCCAGAACCTGGACGGCCGGCAGGTCTTCAAGTCCGCCGTGAAGGACGCGTGGCTGCCCGACCTGACGGACAGCGGCGGCAGCCTGTACGGCACCGAGGCCTCCAAAGGTAGGGGGTTGGGACTAGCAGCCTGTACGGCACCGAGGCCTCCAAAGGTAGGGGGTAGCCTGTACGGCACCGAGGCCTCCAAAGGTAGGGGGTTGGGACTAGCAGCCTGTACGGCACCGAGGCCTCCAAAGGTAGGGGGTTGGGACTAGCAGCCTGTACGGCACCGAGGCCTCCAAAGGTAGGGGGTTGGGACTAGCAGCCTGTACGGCACCGAGGCCTCCAAAGGTAGGGGGTTGGGACTAGCAGCCTG
>NC_139703.1:26262692-26280192 GCF_964188405.1 Protomyctophum parallelum | reverse complement strand
GGGCCCAATGACAGCGCCACAACAGGCCATTATATCACAAAGTCCCGATTTCCTTAGTGGCTTCACAAAATATCTGTCTGACTGCCCCCCTGATTGGAAGGTGGCTGTCCCAACCTCCCTACATTTCAAACACATCATTCTGAAACACATCATTTCTCATAAATTATAAACTATTTGGGTTGTTCTGCTAAATGTGATGTTTCTATCCATCCATCAGTACAAAAAACAATAAGTATCTTTATTCGAAGGTAAAAGTCTACGTTTCGGTAGTGATAAATAAATTATTAAAATACAATATGATAATTGAGTGTGCCTTTACTAAATATGTGCCCCTTAGATTTGGTGCAACTATTAGTTTTTCCAAAATATAGTTTTTCCAAAATAGCATACAAATTTCACACAATTTCCAACTCTGAATTTGAACCAATTCGGTAGAATGGCCCATACTGTATATACTGTAAAGTGAGTACTGTAGTACATACATGGGCAACTGGCGGCATGGGGGCCACATGCGGCCCCCACTTTCACTTATTGATTTCAGCTGTTACAGTTCCAAACATGCAACATGACCCGCTTTAATTACTTCAGTCTATATTAGTAGCTTAATGACTATAGTATTAAAACTGTATTGTCTTTTTTTCATGTCCAATATATTTGTATTTAAGTTCATAAAGTTGAACATAATTCAATAATAGTACTTCACTTTTTTGCTACTTTACTACTAAGTAAAGCATTAATTACAAAATAAAGTTAAAATACAGAGATAAGAGGTTTCCGCCCGACCGTATATGCAATAATGTGGCCCTCTGGTGTGAGTGTGGCCCTCTGGTGTGAGTGTGGCCCTCTGGTGTGAGTGTGGCCCTCTGGTGTGAGTGTGGCCCTCTGGTGTGAGTGTGGCCCTCTGGTGTGAGTGTGGCCCTCTGGTGTGAGTGTGGCCCTCTGGTGTGAGTGTGGGGACATAGTGGCCCTCTACATCATCAAAGTTGCCCACCCCTGTCGCAGTACACTCTGTTAGATGCACTCTCTTGCTGCAAAGTCTGTCAGCCACATCATGTGTGTCTGTCTGTATATGTATAGTGTGTGTGTGCGTGTGTGTGTGTGCGTGTGCGCGTGTGTGTGAGTGTGACTAATGGCTTTAGTAATGCTGAGCCACATGGGTCCACACTTGAGGATGTGATTACAAAAAAGAAAACCTCCACTGTAGCTATTTATGAGCACGCTAATCAATTTTGTGCGTGAGCCTATTCTCAATCAAAGCATGTTCATCACCATCATATTACCTTTCATATTTGCATAATAGGATGTCATGAATAAACATCGTATGAATATCAACAGAAAACACGTTAGGCTCAGTACGCGAGGCTCAAGGTTATTGAGAATTAACACGCAAAGCAGTACAGCAACGCAGTGCGCTGCAAATTCATCAGGCTCACGTTTACATAAACACAAACGCGAAAATGCAAATCCGAAAAGATCATATCACGCAAGAGGGTTGGCAGCTCAGAGACAGACACAGTTCTGGTTTTGATGATTTATAGTCTAGTCTGTGAGACAATTAGAATCATCATTACTAAATTACACAAATCAGATGAAACTGAAAACACCATGGCTTACTTTAAATACCTGACTGCCAGTTGCCACATGCTCCCTTGATTGGAACAGATGAGGTAGACACAGGGCAGAGGCCAAGAGGGGACTTTTTGTTCATTTTGTTGCCAAATTCCAGAACAGAACAGAGCTTACAATAATTATAAAGATAGAGCAAAACAATTATCTTCATTGCTTAGTCTATTCCTGTAATTAACAGTCTGCTACACCTACTTACTGTAGCAGTGAATTGGTGTTTGACAACCGGCAGATGCTGCTATAGCATCACTTATTCAACTGCAAATCGAATAAATATTGCTCTGAATTCCTTGCTTTTATCGTTAACTTCTAGTCACTCGAACCAGTAGCAGATTTCCCAAGTTCAAATGGAGCAGGTGAGTTGAGGCAGCACACGTCAGAGTTGCATCAGCTAACCAGGGCAACAAAATAGGCCTACAAATACCTCCATCTTAGATCTTGCTTCGATCGATTTTTGAGCCTGCTACATCAATATCGCTCCAAACAACTGGAATCAACATAACTAGGGCATTATGTTAAATCAAATAGCTCCCAATAACGCGCGGAACATCATTTGCACATGTACTGCCTGCAGGTTGTGGATGTGCGCCACATAACTTTTATCTGATGAAGGAGGACACCCTTGGCGTCGTGAAATCTGCAAATCAATAATAGTAGGTGTAAAAATGGAGTTACAAGTGTCCGCGCGGCGCTTTGCTTTGCTTTCCTTTCCTGCTCCATACATACATAATCAATACGCTGTGACAGGCTATGTGGAAGAGCGGGCAAAAAGAGAGCCAGGATGTACAGACGGGCATTCCTGTCATTCTGGTGTTCAATCCCTTTTCTATAATAGCACACACAGTGTGTACCTGTGTTAGTGTAGTGTATATATATCTGTCTGCCAAGCCATGTTGGCGTTATGCTATTTAGTGCACACACATGTGTATGCACATAATGTCTGTATATCAAAGTGATTCAGTGTCTATTGTGACACACGCTCGCTCTCTCTCTCTGTGTGTGTGTGTGTGTGTGTGTGTGTGTGTGTGTGTGTGTGTGTGTGTGTGTGTGTGTGTGTGTGTGTGTGTGTGTGTGTGTGTGTGTGTGTGTGTGTGTGTGTGCGTGCGCGAGTGTGCGTGTGTGTTTCCGGTGCTGCATGACATGTCTGCATTTACATGTCCATATATACTCCAAAGTATGTGGAAGTGCAGCTGGTTGGTGGAACAAGTACCATGGCAACGGGACAGCCATTCAACATAGAGCCCTGCTTCTCCTGCCGAGAGGAGTACTGGTCAAACAGAGACACCTAGTGGTCAGAAGAAGACACTGCCCTGTCTTAAATTCTCTTGTATTTACAAAGAACATTATGGAGGCTGCAATGTTATCTTGGTGTGCAATTACAGTTGTATTATGTGAGCCTTTGGACAAACTTGGTCTCTCAGAGAAAGAGAGATGTATGCATGCATGTATTGTGTGCTTGCGTGCAACGTACTGCATGCACATGCGTGCGTGCGCATTCATATCTGTGTGAGTGCATATTTTACAGTTTGTGTGTGTTTGTGTGAGTGCGTGCGTGCGTGAAGTGGGCTGTTATAGCTGATTTGAAAGATTTGGGGTGGTGGTTCATTTAAAAACTGCATAGAAGGCAAACACATTATAAGACAACGTGAAACCGGTGAGTTTGTTTTAAGAATAAACTGACTTCATTTTCATTTTATTGTCGGGGGGACAGTGATTCCATAGATCATTCCAAACACAATTGTTTTGCCTATTAATTTGGGGAAAGTTTATCAGAAGACCTGAGCGATCTCACATTGTCATGTGGGCACAAAATAATCTGATAATGTAACTTGGGGCCATATCATTTTATAGCACTTTGTGATTTATTTTTCTGCTGTCATTGGGTAGCCATAATAGTGTAATGCAGCAAGCACTAGTGTAATGCAAGACTATGGCTCAAGAGGTAGAGCAGGTCGTCCAATGATCCATGGGTCGGTGGTTCGAATCCCAGCTCCTTCTGTCTACATGTCGAAGTGTCCTTGGGCAAAGACACTGAACCCCAAATTGCTCCTGATGTGCTGGTTGGTGCACCTTGCATGGCTTCCACCGCAATCGGTGTATGAATGCACGATCTATGTAAAGCGCCTTGGATAAAGGCGCTATGTAAATGCACAATTTACCATTTTTATTTATTTTCCCCTGTGCTGATCAGCACAGGACGGTGACGGATGGCAAAAGGACTTGAAGTGGTGTTCATCTCAGGCTTTTATGCTGGCTGCTGGCTGATGGAGACATGAGACACTAAGCCACTCCTCCCACCTTCACTCCACCCTCCAATCGCCATGCACTGAAAAACACTGACAGTGGATTAAAAAATTTAGCTATTGAAAAATAGCAGATCTACAAGCTCATAGCCATCAAGTGGTAATAACAGCAAAAAGTCTGGTAGCCATATTTTGTTCCAACTGGAGCTGCCTGAGACACGGGGCAGCGACGCAGGCTGCTGAGCCGTGAGTTACAGTAGCCTAATCGAGATAATAGGAATTAGGAAACAATAACATGAATGTGACCAGATTTAACTGAGAGACTGCCATCGCGCAAATTCCAGCTTTTCACCAGAGGAGAAAAACTTTTTTTTTCTTATTTTTTCCCCAAAATGAGTTAATAGCACAGGCAGACTCTTCACGTACTAGAGCATGTCTGAATTAAGTGTCAGAGCTGAAATCGACATAAATATGAAATAAATGCTTAAACATGTAGCTATAGGTGTAATGTTAGAGACCACAGAAGTGAACCTTTCAAGCCTCTTTTCTCAACTGGCTGTTTCTCTGCAAGACATTACTCTATAAGCCATATCTCCAAAACTGGTTTGATCAGGATATAGTTGGAAATGTTTCTTAGTTGAAATAAACAGGATAGGACAACTTTCTTCATGTGTATTTAAAAGTCCATGTCTTGGTCAAAGAAGTAAACTTCTGAACGGGAACCCCTTTTGGTGTTAGCATCATGTTATGCTTTAGCTATTGAAAAATAGCAGATCTACAAGCTCGTAGCGCGCCACCGAGAGGCACGCTACGTGCTTGTAGGTCTGCTATTTTTGAAAAATCGAAGAACGACTGACATTTTTTTAATCTGATCTCAGGTCAGAATGGGTTAATCAGACCAGTGTGTGTCCAGTGGAAACCTCGTATGAATCTGATCTCAGGTCAGAATGGGTTAAGCTGGCCAGAGAACCAATACGCTGCTGTATACCATTTCAGATATACGCTCTGGCCTATAATGACATAATTCTTATTATTATTAAGATAATGTTGGGATGATTTCATCCAGAGCGATTTACAAATGCAAGATGCAAAACCAAAGGCATGAATTAAACCCGATGGGTCAACAATCCACAGAGTAAATAAACACATGAGTAGAGTGCAAAGACAACAATAAAAAATTCAGACATATAGCAGACGCTTTTATCCGGAGCAACTTAACCCATTTTGGTGTTAGCCTCATGCTATGCTTTAGCTATTGAAAAATAGCAGATCTACAAGCTCATAGCGAGCTTGTAGGTCTGCTATTTTTGAAAAATCTAAACATAGCTTTTTCAGAAAGCTGTCAGGATGTAGAAGACATTTTTTAGAATCTGATCTCGGGTCAGAATGGGTTAAAAATCTACTTTGAAATCAAGCTTGAGCCCTCATCAACACACGACAGCATAGTCACATAAGAGAAGGATGCAGTGCATCATGAGGCACGGAACAAAATGTGAACACGTAGCAACATAGATTTGTATGCTAGCATCTTTAAATAAACATGACAAGAAGGGATACACGGAGTGCACGGGGGTGAGGTGGAGTCTGAAGAGGTGGAGTTTTCAGACTGAGGCGGAAAGTGAGGAGTGCAGTTCTGACTGCGAGGAGTGAGTTTAATCCAGTATACAGCTTGAAAACCAAACCACGAGGGAAAAGATTCTAGGACGTGTGGAGCATATAGGCCCGGGTGTTATAGGGAAGGGAAGAAGGACAGGCTTCCTGAGTTAGCTGATGAGCTGCAGTAAGGCTTAGTTATACCGTATGACGTCATGAGGTGCCCTGCCCATGTCCATAGCCTTTTCATCACTTCTACTGGTTGTGGGCAGCAACTGGAAGCCAGTGAAGTGAATGCAAAAGACGTATATATATATTATTGTTTTAGTTAAAAAGGCACAATTTGGTCAAGTTGAGCATGTAAATCAACACCGAGGGGAAACAAAACACCAACAACCACAGAGAGGCATGCACTGCAGATACACAGTTTGACATCCTGGACTCACTGATACAGTCACTAAATCTATGTGACACAGTTCATTCAAGGCTAAATTGTATCAACCTCTCTGACAGGTCTGTGCGTGTGCGTGTGCGTGCGTGCGTGCGTGCGAGTGCGTGCGTGTGTGCGAGAGAGATAGAGACAGAGATAGAGAGAGAGAGCCAGCTGCATGAGTCAGACTGTCTCACAGCAATATTAATAACACACCATGAATACAACTCACGATCTTCTACCACGTCTTCGGTCTGCTTCCTCTCTCTCTCTCGCTCTCTCTCAATTTCAATTTTCAATTAAATTAGCTTTATTGGCATGAATGTAATAACTGCAGTATTGCCAAAGCATACAATGCAGCAAAAGATTATATAAAATAAAAATATAACGGAAAACAATATCAAACGTACAAATATAACTTGCACAAAACAATTATGCAAATGATCAAAATGTACAGTATTAAAGTGTCCGTGGTGTGTGTGTGTGTGTGTGTGTGTGTGTGTGTGTGTGTGTGTGTGTGTGTGTGTGTGTGTGTGTGTGTGTGTGTGTGTGTGTGTGTGTGTGTGTGTGTGTGTGTGTGTGTGTGTGTCAAGATAATGGTCACATTTAGTGTTGTTTTTTATTTGTCCCTCATTGTGTGACATGCAGTCACATACTGTGCAGCCAGGTGTGCTGCAGGTCCCTCTCCTAAAATTCTCTCTCTCTCTCTCTCTCTCTCTCTCTCTCTCTCTCTCTCTCTTCTTTCTCTCTCTCTCTCTCACACACACACACACACACACACACACACACACACACACACACACACACACACACACACACACACACACACACTCTTACTCTCTCTCAAATCAAATCTCTCACTCTCCACCTTTCTCCCCCTAATTTTAATTCTCCGCTTTTCCTCGCTTTCGCTCTCATTCTCTTTCTCTCCCTCAGTCTCTCGTCCTGTTATTTGAGATTATGAAGTGTACAGGGACTACAGAGCTAGCAAATATCATTTTCTCATTACATTCTCTCTCTCTCTCTCTCTCTCTCTGTCTCTCTCTCTCTCTCTCTCTCTCTCTCTCTCTCTCTCTCTCTCTCTCTCTCTCTCTCTCTCTCCTGCACTGGAGGGCTTCAATACAAAATGGGCAATAGGGGGAGTGTTGTGCTCTGTATCGCTTCTTTAACCTCATCTGGACAAAGATACAGAACCTTGCCATGGAAAAAGGTCCGTTTCAGTAGGAGTTTTGTCCCCTCAGCCATCGCGGCATTAAACAAACTGCCCCGCCGATAGGATGGTTCTGTACACAGTGGGGACCTCATGTTTTGTTTTTGTTTTTTTTGTATTGTCTTGGTGTTATGTGCTCTGTGTTGTTTTTGATGTGGGTGTTGAACAGATTGTGAAGACAAATATCCTTCGGGACAATAAAGATTATTATTATTATTATTATTAGTGATGGGCGATGACGAACTGCTCTTCACCTTTTGATCTTTTCTTCAAAGGACGGTGTCGTTCCTGTGAATTCCTTTTTTATTTTTCCGAATAATAAGACTGGCATGTATAGTTAAGATCCTGTTTTGACCCGTATCACCCCGGCAGTGCGCAATAAAGGACCTTTTAACCCATTCTGAACGGGGAACCCATTTTGGTGTTAGCATCATGTTATGCTTTAGCTATTGAAAAATAGCAGATCTACAAGCTCATAGCGCGCCACCGAGTGGCGCGCTACGAGCTTGTAGGTCTGCTATTTAAAAAAAATCGAAGAACGACTGACATTTTTTTAAATCTGATCTCGGGTCAGAATGGGTTAATCAGACCAGTGTGTGCGGTGGAAACCTCGTATGAATCTGATCTCAGGTCAGAATGGGTTCAAATCAAATCTCTCTCTCCCGCATCCGATTACCCGATCTCTAACGTTCCATTTCTCTCCCTCCGTTCCTCTCTACTCCCTCCCTCCTCTCCTCTCCTCTGTCCTTCTATCCTCCTCCCTCCTCCTCCCCCCCTCCCCCCCCCCCCCTGCAGTGTGCAGCAGCGCTCCGTTCAACATGAAGGTGCAGCACGTGAACAGCAGTGCGCTGGTGGTGCGCTGGGCGCGCCCCGAGGTCACCTACCACCCGCCCATCCTGCACTTCCTGGTGTCCTACAGCTGGACGGCGCACGACGACAGCTACGAGGAGACGCACGTCACCGACGCCAAGCACAAACTGGTGAGACACACGCTGGTGAGGCCCAAACGCACGCACGCACGCACGCTCACACATACTCACGCATACACGCGCGGCGCGCACACACACACATGCGCACACACATTTCAATTTCTATATTTTAATCCACAAATTACAATTAATTTTCACAAGGAAACAAATATGACGGGGTTGACAGTTCATGTTCACTTAAAGGGACACTCCACCCTTTTTGCAAAAAAATATATGTTGATGACATTTAGGAGCTGGGGGTCTTTGTGTGTAATATGTGGTTTTAGATATTTTAGATTGTATCAGTGAGCCCAGTGTCTCTGATGTCATGGACACTGGGATCACTTACTTCCTGGACTACATGTGTACTCAGTAAGACAGACCCCCCCCTATCCACAAGGAGGAGCAGTGCACCAAAGTATTTTGGGAATTGTAGTCCAGGAAGGAAGTGAGACCAGTGTCCATGACATCAGAGACACTGGGCTCACTGCTACAATCTAAAATATCTAAAACCACATATTACACACATAAAGACCCCCGGGAAAGTGTTCTAAAGCTTCTAAACGTCATTAACATAATTTGTAAGTGTCCCTTTAACCCATTTTGACGTAAGATTCTAAAAATGTCTTCTACATCCTGACAGTTTTCTGAAAAAGCCATGTTTCTATGTCAATGGTTCTTCGATTTTTCAAAAATAGCAGACCTACAAGCTCGTAGACCTATGAGCTTGTAGATCTGCTATTTTTCAATAGCTAAAGCATAACATGATGCTAACACCAAAAGGGGTTCCCACCTAAAATGGGTTAAGGATACACATGGCACCTCCTCCTCCTCCACACAGACAAACTGCCTAGAACAGCCCAAACAGAACACCAAGCACAAACTGGTGAGACACACGCGCACACACACACACACACACACACGCACGCACGCACGCACGCACGCACGCACGCACGCACGCACGCACGCACACACACACACACACACACACACACACACACACACACACACACACACACACACACACACACACACACACACACACACACACACACACACACACACACACAGACAGGCAGGCACACTCACAGACGCAGGCACACCCACATTTAACATATGTATTTGCATTCACATTTTACAAGAAATTCTTGAACACAAACAATAGTGGATGTGCAAACTTGAAAAAACTCTACAACAAGTGCTTCAGGATAGCACACACGCACACGCACGCACACACACACGCAAACACACACACACACACGTGCGCGCACACGCACACACACAGTTTGGGAGTGTGCTGTTATTCATTGCTCGATGTTTCAGATATGCTGAGGATTTTGCATCATCAAAAACAATACAGTATGGGACTCTTGTTTACAAAGGTCTTCAGAAAGATAATAACTCTTTGGAATAACTTACTTAGGGAACAACAGCACGCACACAAACATGCACTCTAAAATCAAAGATGATTGCATCATTTGGACATGTTTAGTGAGCAACGCGCTCCCGGGAAAATTAATAACTTCCATTGCAGTTGAACTCTTTCAACTCACTCTCACTCCTGCACATGCACGCACGCACGCACGCACGCACGCACGCACGCACGCACGCATGTACTGTAAAAAAGAATATCACATCATACTCCAAGCATAAAGATGCATGTAATTCTAGAAACTGCTAAGATGCAGCATATCTGCAGTATTTGTGTATGCAAGTATATACTGTATATGCACAGTACACACTGACACACATACGTAGATCTTCTATTTTTCAATAGATAAAGCGTAACATGATGCTAACACCAAAATGGGTTCCCGTTCAGAATGGGTTAAGCAGTGGTGGGCAACTTTGACGATGGAGAGGGTCACTATATCTCCACACTCACTCCAGAGAGCCACATCGCATATTACTGTCATATAGCGAAAATAGCCGATCTACACTCAGAGCTTGTAAATCTAAAGCTAAAGCTTGTAGATCTGCTATTTTTGAAAAATCGTGAAAATGAGGCGCAAATCTTTATATTCTTTCAGAGCGTTTTTAACTCAAATATTTTAAATATATTACATATAATTTTTGCGGTCCTTGAAATGGAATAGTTTGAGAACCACTGACATAGAAACATGGGTTTGTCAGAAATCTGTCATGATTTGTCAGAGATTAGTAGAATCTGGTCTCCGTTCTAAATGGGTTCAGGCCGAGGCTTCATCCCCCTACATCATGGTCCTGTTCTAAATGGGTTCAGGCAGAGGCTTCATCCCCCTACATCATGGTCCTGTCCTGTTCTAAATGGGTTCAGGCCGAGGCTTCATCCCCCTACATCATGGTCCTGTTCTAAATGGGTTCAGGCAGAGGCTTCATCCCCCTACATCATGGTCCTGTCCTGTTCTAAATGGGTTCAGGCCGAGGCTTCATCCCCCTACATCATGGTCCTGTTCTAAATGGGTTCAGGCAGAGGCTTCATCCCCCTACATCATGGTCCTGTCCTGTTCTAAATGGGTTCAGGCCGAGGCTTCATCCCCCTACATCATGGTCCTGTCCTGTTCTAAATGGGTTCAGGCAGAGGCTTCATCCCCCTACATCATGGTCCTGTCCTGTTCTAAATGGGTTCAGGCAGAGGCTTCATCCCCCTACATCATGGTCCTGTCCGGCTAGCAGAACACTAATGCTAGGCTTTAGAGACATGGAGGATTGTTATTACCGTATGACCTTGGCTGTACATACAGGTAGGCCCAAAGATCAGAGCGCCTCCTAGTGGTGACAGAAGAGTTGCACTGCAAACATTGTACCTTTGAAACAGAGATCTCTATCTCTCTCTCTCATTTTTGCCCCTCTTTCCTCCCTCTCTTTCCCTTTCTATCAGGCTTTTACTCATGTCGTTATTCCTGTATCTTAATCTTTCCCCTGACAGCTCTCACAGTGGGAGGGGGGGGGGGGGGGGCGAGGGGGGTGTACAGTCGGCTACATGGCTCTCTGACCCTCCATCACAGTCGATGGAGAATCCCTGTGTAATGAAAGCCTATAAGTGTCCCTAAGTGAATCTATGCAACCGAACTATAGGAGCAGTCAGTCAGAGGGAATAATTCCGAGGGTGGGTAATGGAGCCTGTGTCATGGCGGTCAGCCGTTGCCGCCGTGGTCCAAATGCTAAGGTCACTACACCATATAGTTGCTGTGGATTCAGTAACACATGTGTGGAGGTGTGTTGGGGAGCTGTGTGTGTAGCAGACTCTGGAGAGGGGATAGGCAGCTAGGCTACGTACTGTGGTGTGTTGTGGAGCTGTGTGTGTAGCAGACTCTGGAGAGGGGATAGGCAGCTAGGCTACGTACTGTGGTGTGTTGTGGAGCTGTGTGTGTAGCAGACTCTGGAGAGGGGATAGGCTACATACTGTGGTGTGTTGGGGAGCTGTGTGTGTAGCAGACTCTGGAGAGGGTATAGGCAGCTAGGCTACGTACTGTGGTGTGTTGTGGAGCTGTGTGTGTAGCAGACTCTGGAGAGGGGATAGGCAGCTAGGCTACGTACTGTGGTGTGTTGTGGAGCTGTGTGTGTAGCAGACTCTGGAGAGGGGATAGGCTACATACTGTGGTGTGTTGTGGAGCTGTGTGTGTAGCAGACTCTGGAGAGGGGATAGGCAGCTAGGCTACGTACTGTGGTGTGTTGTGGAGCTGTGTGTGTAGCAGACTCTGGAGAGGGTAGGCTATACTGTATTGATCAGCGCTGAGGCCAGAATGAAGACAAGGCCATTGAACTCTTGTTATTCACTGTCAAGTCTTCTTGGACGCTGGTTCCCAAACAGCGGGTCGGGACCCGTTTGTAGTATGGGTCACGGATCGATTTGTGTATGGGTCATGGGCGGCTCAAGTAAAAATCCCATTTTATTTTTCTATCAGTGGAAAAATATAGACATATACTGTATACACATCGACGGAGCTTGAACTTGACGCCTGGGGGTACAACTGCTCGGCCAACGACACCCACGCGCACGCGAAGCCTTTATTTTATTATTTTAGCGTTTTTACAATGCCCTAACCCCTAAAAATTAGTTATTTAGGTAGTACAGCAGCTCACACACATACACACATGCACTACAGCCATACAGCGAGTCATCATATCATGATAAGAGAGATGATTACAAACTACAGTCAGAAGCCAGAAGTTAAGTTTAATTTATTTTTATTTTTTTTGCCACCCCCTGAACCCCCTCAAGCTCCGCCCATACATTTCAAATGTGATCTTTGGGGTCTGGGCCTGTTCTAGGGGTTAGGGGTAAAGAAGTACACAGATCTCTGGGGTCTGGTCCTGTTCTAGGGGTTAGGGGTAAAGAAGTACACAGATCTTTGGGGTCTGGGCCTGTTCTAGGGGTTAGGGGTGAAGAAGTACACAGATCTTTGGGGTCTGGGCCTGTTCTAGGGGTTAGGGGTGAAGAAATACACAGATCTTTGGGGTCTGGGCCTGTTCTAGGGGTTAGGGGTGAAGAAGTACACAGATCTTTGGGG
The DNA here is from genome assembly GCF_964188405.1 of Protomyctophum parallelum. Lineage (NCBI taxonomy): Eukaryota > Metazoa > Chordata > Actinopteri > Myctophiformes > Myctophidae > Protomyctophum > Protomyctophum parallelum. The sequence goes on along the minus strand of NC_139703.1, from coordinate 26,267,629 downwards.
TCTGGGCCTGTTCTAGGGGTTAGGGGTGAAGAAGTACACAGATCTTTGGGGTCTGGGCCTGTTCTAGGGGTTAGGGGTGAAGAAGTACACAGATCTTTGGGCCTGTTCTCGTTCAGTTGCCATAAAGTATAGCAATACCACAATATGAAATTAAGTAAGTAAAGTAAAAGGCCTGTATTCAAAATGTTTCTATGTTACTTGAGTAAAAGTACAAAAGTATTGCAATCAAAATATACTCGCAGTATCAAAAGTAAAAGTACGCTGTTTCTTCTCAATTTGAACGTTTTTAACAATTTTCAAATAGCCGACCTATAATATTTATAGGGCTTAAGGGGTTCATGTTTTGCAATAATAATGAGATGTGCCAGAGTAATGCCCCCATCCCAATGGCCCCGGTTACACTTTGTAAATTCTTGCTGTCAGAATACACTCCAGTGGCCCGGGCGGCTGGCGTAGCCGTCTGCGCACCTTGGCTGGTAATCCAGTCTGGCAGTGTGCCGCGGGTTCGACTCCCGATCCCGACAGCCTTTATTGCATGTCACCCCCCATCTCTCTCTCACCATTTCCTGTCAGCCTATACTGTATACCTATATCCCTCTATAAAAAATAAAATAAAAGGCGAAAGCCACAAAAAATATATCTTTAAAAAAGAAAAATACTCTCCAGTTCAATAAGTAATATTTAAGGCAGAAATCCTGCATCCCGCAGGAGGTTATTGTCCCAGGTTTGAGCTTCAGCTTTATTGTCCCACCAGGGGGAAATTGGCTTTTGCAGCGTCAATAAGCCAAGCAGTTCACAGACCAGCCAAAAAATATATATTATTTTAATCTTTATTCGTCGCAAACATGGTATTTTCCTGGGCTAGGAGTGATTAAGGCTCTGGTTCGGGTGATAATGTTCATGCTGTGTGCCTTTTCATGGAAAGGTGCATCTCTAGACCAGGGGTTTTCAACCTTTTTACACTGAAGTACCACCACAGAAAATATCTGGCTCTCCAAGTACCACTACAATAAATTATGTTAAAAAATACAGGTAGCGTAGATAGACCTGCCCCATCCTATTCAGCTATTATTAACCCAGGAGGAAAATGTGATTTATTCTTTAAATTGTTTAGTTTTTGTTCACAGACAATCAGACCATTTTGCTGCTGCTCTGATGCACAACCATATATATATACTATAGTATATTTCTAATGTGATTAAAACTGTCCTAAAGTCTTTCGGCTAGGTGTGCTTTCATGCTCATTTCAACCAATTGCTTGGTCAGAGCAACTACCTGTATTAATATAAATATTTCATTCCACTTTTGTCTTTTTCTCCTTTTTTGGGCGACTCCTCTGTGTACCACAAGAGGGGGGCTCCAGTACCACCAGTGGTACTAGTACCAGTGGTTGGGAACCCATGATGATCTAGACCAGTGATTCCCAAACCCAGACCCAGAAGACAGATCTGCCCAGTAAGGGCTGAATCCAGTTTTTGCGACCGGCACGTCTGTCGGTAAACACCGTCGGCCGGTCCGTAGGTGCGTCGGCCGGTCTGTGTTGTATTTTTGCATGTGGAAGCTAGTTCGAACCACGCTCGCGGCAGGCAACATTTTATTATATTTAAAAAAAGCAGACAGGCAGGCAGGCAGGCAGACAGACAGACAGACAGACAGACAGACAGACACCAGGCAGGCAGGCAGACAGACAGGCAGACAGACACCAGGCAGGCAGGCAGGCAGGCAGACAGGCAGACGGACAGCCTGCCTGCCTGCCTGCCTGCCTGCCTATCAAATAATTAATAATGTATTATTTCAATACGGCTATTATTTTAAATGGCCGTTTTTTAAAATCTCCTCTCCTCACCTGGGCCGCTCAGGTATAGGAGGTTAGACATACGGGAGGGGAGGTGCGTGCGTGCGTGCGGGGGTAAATGTGTCAAGTCACGTGACCACTGGCTGTGCTACGAATATGAATTATTATTATAGCTAACTTAATAGTTCCTGCTGTAAATCACGTTTTGATATCGGTTATCTTCCATGTTTTTTTTCTGCTCTCGTTGCAAAAGATAAGTCCAGTGGAACACTTCTTCTGTCTGTCTGTCTGTCTGCCTGCCTGCCTGCCTGCCTGCCTGCCTGCCTGCCTGCCTGTCTGCTTTTTAAAAATATAATAAAATGTTGCCTGCCGCGAGCGTGGTTCGAACTAGCTTCCACATGCAAAAATACATTGAGAGGCGAGAGCATAGACCGCTACACCAAGGAAGCCATACGTTACTTAAAAGAAGTGTTCCACTGGACTTATCTTTTGCAACGAGAGCAGAAAAAAATATATATATGAAGAAAGACCTAATCACGGACCGGCCGACGCACATGACGGATCGGCCGACGTGAACACAGACTGGCCGACGTAAAGACGGACCGGCCGACGCACATACGGACCGGCCGACGTGAACACAGACCGGCCGACGTAAATACGGAGCGGCCGACGTAAATACTGACCGGCCGACGTAAAAACTGACCGGCCGACGTAAACACTGACCGGCCGACCCATCGCACCGGCCGGCCGACGTGAAATACGTCGGCTGCTAAAATTGCATTCGGACCGACCGGCCGACCTATAAAAAGACCGGCCGACGGTGCGTAACGACCGACAGTCGGTCGCAAGAAATGGATTCTGCCCTCCCTCGATCTGCCTGGGACCCAAAAGTTGTGAAAATTTGCAGATCTACAAGCACACAACGCGTCACTTCCTGCCATGTTGTGAGCTTGTAGATCGGCTATTTTCACCACTACGTTAACATTTTGTCTTCTAATTTCTTAGATTTTTCTTTTATTTCTCAATGAAATTACTGAAAAAAATCATGGTTTAAATTCATGGAAAACTTTTGAAATAATAATAATTCAAAACAAAAATGTATAGAAAACAAAATAAAAATAAAATGTGTCCACGACCCACAAATGGGTCCCGACCCACTGTTGGGTTTGATTGATTGATTTATTTACAACAGTTTGCAGAATTACAGTACATTTCAAGCACAAACCCAATACAAAGACTGTTAACTGTGAGTGGACGACCCAATTAAGCATTACACGTGTTTACAAGAGGGTCCACCATGTTCAATTCATCAAAACATTTTGAGACGTACAAATAGACACTTCCATAATAGTCAAAGAACAGAACAGGAATTCAATCATAATTCTGGGGAATCAGTATAGAGTTCTAGGCTATTCAGACTTCTGAACACGATGCAGAGTCCTCTGGCTGACTCAACCTGAGGCTGTTGAGCGTCTGCTTGTCAGTGAAGTGAGTCTGGTCTGATCGTGCATGCGTCAAGGTCGCACTTGAAAAAAGTGCAGTTGAGGCCGACAGCTCTAGCTTTTAAGGGAGCTATGTACTTATTTGTTGTTGATACGACAGGTCTTAAGTAAATAAGAAAATCCTCTTTTAAACACATGAATTGAACCCTGAACAGTAGTACCAATGGGGAGCTACCATGGTGAATGTAATAGTGTCCCGACTGGGATTACCTGACAGAGTACAGAGAGAGAGAGAGTTGCCTGAGAACAGAATGCAAGGTGATACTTCTTTTCAAGGGAGCTATTTTCACTTTCGATTTATATGACAGGGCTTAAGTAAATAAGAAAATCCTCTTTTAAACAAATTCATTGAACCCTGAACAGTATAGTAGCGATGAGGAACTACTAGGCATGTAACGATACACTCAACTCACGATAAGATACGTATCACGATATGAGGTTCACGATATGATTTCTCACCATATTTTCAACAAAATTATTTTCCAGACAAATGACCTATTATTTTTATTTTTTATGATTTATCTTCCCCCCCCAAAGCTTTTTTCACAATTTTTATTTAACTACATTGCAAAGACAATTGCCTGATGTATTAATGAGCATCAATAACGACCATCACCTGGGCACAGTCACAGACACATAGCTCCCCTCTCCAGGCCTCTACTGTCTAATTTCTCTCCAAAATCATGTGAATATGATGGAATATGATTACAGCTGACATTTCTTATCACACACTAGCCCCCCCTAAAAAAAAAAAAAGCATTATTATTATTATTTTTATTTTTTTATTTTTTTTAAATAAATCGCTACATATCGTCGGGATATAATATCGATATATCGCGATATACGATATATCGTTACATGCCTAGGAACTACCGTGGTGAACGTAATATTACATTCCCCACTGGGATTACCAGTCACCTGAGAACACGTCGTCAGATGCTCCTGTGGCGGGCCTCGCCCTTGTTCGGAACGCAGCCGTTCTGTGAACTGGCAAAGGTCGCCAGCTGTTTCTCCGCTCTGTGCTTTGGCTCTTTGCTCCCTGTCTCCTCAGCCGTGCAATTCTACCACGGCGTCAGCTGTAACCGTGTTCGGCGGCCATGTTTGACTTTGACACTCGTCACGTCAAGTGACATTGACATTGGATTCACAATGCTGCATGGAACTTAATACCCTGGCATGGGCCAGGGTAATATATCACTGACTGTCTGGGACGTCAGTGTGGAAGATTTATTTCCAAGGGACGGTTATACAAACAGAATCCGACGTTCCGTCTCACTTTGAATACAAATACAGGGCTCTGATTGGTCACTCGCAACTCTGGGGTGAGTGAAATGTAATCCAAACTGAGGAGTGCCCAGACCAATTCTGCTCAGGGCATTTTTCTGTCCTGTTTTGGTTTCCAGGCTATAGAAACAAAATGCCGTAGACTAGAGTGAGATTTAGTAACATCACATGTTGTGCTTTTTTCCCCCCTCCATGTTTGCCATGTTGAGTTCATTCCGCAGATTATCACCTCTCCTTTCATCACTCCCAGGGCAAATTAATTTGTTACTTTCCGTGACTTTCTGTGAATTTGTCAGACATGACAAAAAAACAGATTGCAGAGGGAATTACATTGTCAGCCATGTGTAAGGCACAGA
>NC_139703.1:26255192-26260192 GCF_964188405.1 Protomyctophum parallelum | reverse complement strand
AGGTGGAGAGACGAGCCAACAACAGCGGCGCGGCGGTCAAAGAGCCTCCGAGCGACGCGCACCGACTCCACGGCCAAGGAGAAAGAACGGACAGACAGAGGAGGAGAGGAGGGGCCGCTCAACGCCACGGCGGCGCCCGCGCTGTGGAAGACCACCTGCCCACTGCACACCCCCAGAGGCCAGAGACGCTACTACAGCAGCAGCAGCGCCCGCCACGGAGTCATCATCAGGAAACGACACGGCAGAGTTCCCGGCTCCCGGTGGCGGCGGCCCCCGGGCCACTCTCAGGCCCGACGCGGGAGGGGACAAGAGCCACTGGCCCTTCTCCATACACACAGGTAAAGACCACCATATAATAGAGCTCTGTTTCAGTCAGTGTGCTCGCTGACTGTCCTCATTAACCCATTCTGACAGAGATCAGATTCATACGAGGTTTCCACTGGACACACACTCGTCTGATTAACCCATTCTGACCCGAGATCAGATTCTAAAAATGTCACAGTCGTTCTTTGATTTTTCAAAAATAGCAGACCTACAAGCTCGTAGCGCGCCACTCACTGGCGCGCTATGAGCTTGTAGATCTGCTATTTTTCAATAGCTAAAGCATAACATGATGCTAACACCAAAATGGGTTCCTGTTCAGAATGGATTAAGGCTGATTCATGCTGACGACGGCGTCAAACAGAGTTAGTGCCGAATTAAGTGTGCTGGAGCAAGACGCTGAAACCCTACGTACAATTTACAATTTACAATTTAGCATTTAGCAGACGCTCTTAATCCAGAGCGACTTACATTTAGGCAAGAACAAAAGCATGGGAATACATCACATAAAAGCATTTATCATGAAACATGCGTAAGCTAAGAAGGTAACAGTGGAATATCATATATGAAACTATACATACACTATACATAATAAACTATACATATTCACTACTATGCTATACATATGTACTATGGCGTGCTATGACTATATACAATACAATACAATACAATACAATACGTAATTGCTCCCGATGTGCAGGTTGTGCCTTGCCTTGTTTCCTCCGCCATCGGTGTATGAATGGGTGGATGAAATCTATGTAATCTATGTAATCTATGGAAAATCACACCCGTGTGAACTGAGTGGTGCAACTCCCCTCTCTCTCTCCCCCCCTCCCTCTCTCTCTCTCTCGCATTAGCAGGCAACAGTGCAGCACTAACACTATCTCTCTCTCTCTGTTTCTGGCAAACCAGCGCCCCTACTGGTACTAATAGTCATATACTCATGCTCATGGCCACATAGGTAGGTGTACACGACATTGCTGTTCCTTGGAGTGGTTGCACCACTCAAAAATTGCGCTATATAAATGCACCATTAATATATACAATCTAGAAGCTCAGAATATGTCACAGATGCCACACGTTGTGAGCTTGATTGGCTATGTTGGTGCACGAGTCACGACACCTTCGTTCAACAGAGCATAACAAGACGACGACTTTACTGTCAATGCACAAATGAAGGCAATTAGAAATGTTGTTTTTGTGTATCCAGTCCATAATATACATAACCCATATCTGAACGGGAACCCATTTTGGTGTTAGCATCATGTTGTGCTTTAGCTATTGAAAAATAGCAGATCTACAAGCTCATAGCGCGCCACCGAGTGGCGACTGACATTTTTAGAATCTGATCTCAGGTCAGAATGGGTTCATCAGACCAGTGTGTGTCCAGTGGAAACCTCGTATGAATCTGATCTCAGGTCAGAATGGGATAAGCATGTCATCAGGGTCGCCCCGGGGCGCTTTGGGGGGGTTTAGTGCCTTAAAGCCAGGCCAGGCCACAACTGGAATGCACCCTCCAGTAGGTGGCGCTGCTGTGGATTGTATAGCTATAGTCTGATCTCTGATGCCATGTTCATTTCACTGTAACCATGGGAGATATAATATAAATCCTACATTAAACAGCAGTGGAGTTTTATGCAAGGGGATATGAGTGCTCAGGGCGCAGCCAGTCAGATCCAAATATAACTGCACTATAGCTTAGCGCTCTATAATCTGTGCTTTCACAAGCATTATATGTGCATTAGTTGTGTATTAGATCGCAGCCACTAATGAACTGACTTTTTTAGCGTCCTTTTTTTGTGCTCTGACTCTGACAGTATAATTTCCCGTGGCACACAGTTTGTGGTTATAACTTCAGCTGCTATCCCCGTATGAATTGATACGGTACAGTTTGTGGTTATAACTTCAGCTGCTATCCCCGTATGAATTGATACGGTACAGTTTGTGGTTATAACTTCAGCTGCTATCCCCGTATGAATTGATACGGTACAAGGCAAAGGCAGTTTGTGGTTATAACTTCAGCTGCTATCCCCGTATGAATTGATACGGTACAGTTTGTGGTTATAACTTCAGCTGCTATCCCCGTATGAGTTGATACGGTACAAGGCAAGGCAAAACAATATACAAGGCAAAGAATATACCAGGAAATAACTAAACTGAAAATATGAACAGTAAAGCCGGTGTATTTCTGTTATACCGTGGTCGGTCTTTGCTAATGATGTGATTAACACTTTCCAGTGAAAGGCAAGGAGCACGGGGATTCTGGACAATTTCCCTGCCTATTACTTTGCCTGCGAGCTGCGTGCTATTTTACATTCTGCTGCCCATTAGCATTCAGACTTGCCTGCTCTTAAAATCATATTTGGCCTTCAACCGAGCAGGCTGGTCAGATGGTCATTAATGGGCAGGCGAGATGAGCTTAACCCATTTAGGCCTGACCTCAACATTTAAAAAGAAAATCTTATAAATCTGAAATAAATATTTTCACGATTTAAAAAAAATAGCAGACCTACAAGCTCGTAGCGCGCCACTCTGTGGCGCGCTATGAGCTTGTAGATCTGATATTTTTCAATAGCTAAATTATAACATAATATTTAAAACACCAAAAGGGGTTCCCGCCGAAAATGGGCTAATACAGAGAGATGCAGCCAAACAGAAAGTACAACATGAAATTAGCGGAGGAAAGTGATTAATAATAAAAACATTCCTGGTTTAACAGAAGTTGAGCAAAATCAGTGCTTTATAAATTCAGTGGGAATATGCATGTTTCTATGCCTTTGGAGGCTTACCATTTTAGACAAAGAATATCTTGAATATATGAATATTGTGTTGTATTGGACACTTGATGTGATGTCTTGGTCAGTTTTGCAGTTTGTACTTGAGCTATTTGCACTTTTAGGTAGTTTAGATGTGAATATATAGATTGTTTATTGAAGCAGCTTAAATTGTTTTTGCATAGATTGCTCTTGAGACTGAGCCTTTAATGTGAATTCTTCAGAATGACTGTAGCTGCTGTGTTGGTTGTTGTGGTGTGGTATGTATGTATGTACAGTATACAATATAATCTGGTCAAAGTTGTTGGGGATGTAATGTAAGGCATTCTTTTCTTATATCCTAAACATACAGCGTAGGCCTACTGTACTGTGTGTATGACAAATTCATGTTCCCCATTTGAATGAATTAGGTGTTTGTTTGTTTGATTAATTCATTTTGCAGCTGAGCGTTAAAACACATACTACTATACTATACATAATGTAGATATTGTATCGTTAATACTCCTGCATATTGGACTATAATGTAGGAAAATAAAATAAAAGTACTGATGTGTTAGGAATGTATAACATGGTGTTTTTAACCACTGGCACTTACCCAAGAAACTATCGAAAGTCTAAAATGCTGAATACGTGGAATATGAAAATGCACAGAGAGAGAGAGAACTAGAATTTCTGGCAAGTTACAGTAAACGTTACAGTGAATGGGAAGAAATGGTGCGAGAGTACCGGTACCTTGAATTTGTCAAGCTATAGTGAGAGTACCGGTACCTTGAATTTGTCAAGCTATAGCGCAACCACAGTTTCAATTCACTTGGCCATGGGTTTTATGATCATTTGTTCTGCCATGAAAATCTCCCCCCCCGCCCTCCTCCAAACTTATATAGGTGCTTATGTATGCTCTTTGGTATCCATGTGCTGTATATAAGAATATTTCATAAATTCAGAAAAACCAAGTCATGTATACACAATGGTACAGTAAATGCTGGCGATTGGTAGTAAGGTCGAGTGCTGTGTCTCTGTAAGCTTAACCCATTCCGAACGGGGAACCCGTTTTGGTGTTTTAACTAAGCATCATTCAGCTATTGAAAAATAGCAGATCTACAAGCTCATAGCACGCCACCGAGTGGCGCGCTACGAGCTTGTAGGTCTGCTATTTTTTGAAAAGTCGTGAAAATGCGCACAAATCTTTGAATTGAAGACTTCAGGTCTGAATGTCTTAAGTTCCCTCCACGCTGAGCGCTGAGGTTCTGTATCTTGAGAGTGCAGGGCCTTGTGCTTTACCTCCCCAGCCCCATGGCAGGGGCCTTTCAGCGAGGCACTGCATTAGCCAAGCGAATGCCAGGAGACATCAGCTCACTCTCAAGTGCTTCGGAAAAGCCAAGGCTGAGAGCAGAGACACTATTACAATGCAATGGCATTCTCGAGATGCTCCCTGGAAATTACTCTCGGTAAACCGCGTGTCAGGTCTGATCTATCAAGACGTATTTACTGTTTGCTGTGCCGAGCGTCTGCACAGCTAAAACTATAAAGCTACGCTTGGATAACTTTATAGACGCGATAACCATGCTATAGCCATGCCAGCTGTTTTGAGAACTATAGAGTGGGATGTATACCATCAACGGCCTTTGTAATCACCGTTTCTTGTTTTAGTTATGAACCAGCTGTCACGTTCCGGTGGTGTGGTGTGGTGAGGATCCAAATGCAGGACAGCAAGCAGACAGAGTTCAAAATCCAAGATAGGGTGGTTTATTACAAAAGAACTGTGAAAACGTCACAAACACTGAACTGAACAAGAAGTGACACCAAACAATTAAGGACTGACTGGGGAACAAGACTGATACATACAAGAGGGCTGATTACAACATGAGAAACACCTGGGGAAGACAACATAGAACCAAAACAACT
>NC_139703.1:26245192-26252692 GCF_964188405.1 Protomyctophum parallelum | reverse complement strand
GCAAGCTTTCTTTTGTTTCCTCCTGTGCCCTGAACAAACATGGTTCTCAAATGCACGATTACAGGTTTTTGAGTTTTACGGGGTTTTTTGCCTTCCGCAAAAATTTCGACAGGTAAGTCCCTGTGCCGTCCTATATATATATGGATGGGGCGAATGGTTAATTATGAACGAAGACACTCCGTGTGATACATAATTCAAATGTTATCCTGTCTCCTCCCACTCCCATCTCTCACTGTATATGTATATACCCAATTTTGCCCCGATCTTCTCTGTCACCTTCACTCCCTCATTTTATTCCTCCGTTTTTTTCTGATTGCGCTCCCCACCATCTCACCCTTCTCCCTTCCCCTGTCACAACCCCGTAACACCGTTCCTAATTTAATTCACTCCGTCCACAACTCACCTGTCCTTGTCCTTATCTTGCCAACCACTCCCCCCTCCCCCCCTCCTCTCTCTCTGTCTTTCTCTCTCTCGTGCTCACTGTCATCTGTCACTGTTATCTGTCTTATCTGCTACCATATCTTAAATGATTTTGTCATCTAATCTCCACCTTGTCCCTCCTCTCCCCTCTCTGTCATTCATCCTGCACTTCTTCCAGACCGCCCCGACGTGGCTATCAACCTGACCCGCCAGGGGGGGGGTGCCGCAGGACCCGGGACGACGTCGTCGGGAGCGGGGCTGGGTCGGGTGGAATGGCTGGTACCTCTGGTGGTGGTGTCGGCGCTGACCTTCGTCTGTCTGGTTCTGTTGCTGGCTGTGTTGGTCTACTGGAGGTGAGTAGTAGTAGGCCTATAATGTATACGTTGGTTCCAGTGTTTTCAGAATATTTTGATTTAGTCTTAGGCTTAGTCTTTTGAATAAGACACATTTAGTCTTTAGTCCCATTTAGTCTTCTGGACTTCATTTTTGTTGTTAATAATAATAATAATAATAAAACTTTATTTGTATAGCACCTTTCATGACATGGAATGCAGCTCAAAGTGCTTTACAGAACAATGGAGAATAAAAGAAAAGCAAGGCAACGACATTAAAAAACAAGCAGTAATGCAATACAGTGAGGACATGAATAACAAAAAAATAAAAGATCAATTAAAAGCAATGTTGTAGAAGTGGGTCTTGAGCTGAGCTTTAAAAATGTCTACAGAGGCTGCCTGACGAAGGTACAGTGGGAGCTTGTTCCATGCCGACGGCCCGTAGAAGCAAAAAGCTGCTTGCCCGTATATATATATTTTTTTTTAAAGATATTTTTTGCGGCTTACGCCTTTTATTGATTTTTGAAGGGACAGACAGTAGGCTGACAGGAAACGGGAGAGAGATGGGGGGATGACATGCAGTAAAGGCCGTGTCGGGCTCGGGAGTCGAACCCGCGGCACACTGCGACTGGATTACCAGTCAGGTGCCCAGACGGTTACGCCACGGCCTGGGCCCTCCCCGTATTTTTTAGGCAGAGCGAGTAGACCAGCAGTGGAAGACCTTAGGGGGCAGTTTGGGACATATTTAGGCAGGCAGTCATGTAGGTAGGAAGGTGCGAGACCATTGAGAGCTTTATAGACAAGTAAAATTATTTTAAAATCAATCCTAAAAACAACCGGAAGCCAGTGCAGTGAGGCCAAAACTGGAGTAATATGTTCTCTCATATTAGTTCTAGTTAAAACTCTGGCTGCTGCATTTTGGACAAGTTGTAATCTGTCAGTTGTTTTCTTAGGCAGTCCTGAAAAAAGTGCATTGCAGTAATCAAGCCGAGAAAAAACAAAGGCGTGGATTAGCGTTTTTGCATCGTCCAAGGACAAATAGGCTCTGATTCGTGCAATATTTCTAAGGTGAATAAAGGCAATCTTGGTAACATGATTAATGTGTTAATTAAAATTATATTCAGAATCAATAATAACCCTCAGGTTCTTTACTGTACTGTTACTTTCTACAGTCAGGTTGCCAAGTCTGCTTATTATTGATTATTTCTGCTCACTAGAACCGATTATGAGAACTTCTGTCTTATCCTCATTTAGCTTGAGAAAGTTCTCACTCATCCAACATTTGATGCTAGACAGACAGGTCAACAGCGGGTCTAAAGCACAGGGATCATCTGGAGCCACAGAAAGATATAGTTGGGTATCATCAGCATAGAAATGAAAATTGACTCCGTGATTGGTAATGTTAGTCTAGTCTTAGTCGACGAAATATAAAAATAATTTAGTCTTAGTCTAGTCTTACGTCTTTTAGTCTTAGTCTTAGTGATTTAGTCTTAGTCTTTTAGTCTTAGTCTTGCTTTTTTAGTCTTAGTCTTTTGAAAACGCACATTTAGTCTTTAGTCCCATTTAGTCTTCTGAAATATTTTTTTATTAGTCTAGTCTTAGTCGACGAAGTGTCAAAAACCTTAGTCGACTAAGTCTTTAGTCTTAGTCGACAAAATCAACACTGGTTGGTTCAATGTTCAGGGTAGTTATTTTCACATACAGTTTGAGTATACACATACACAAGGGTGTATAATTGTATATGGTTGGGTATACTGGCGCTGCACTGCGGCGACATTGACATAAGGGCTATACGCTTTCATGCGGGCCCTTTGTCTAAGACAAATTTCTTCCTCGGGAGACAAATAATAAAGAACCTATGGTTAGATTTTGGACATTTGGAAAACATTTTAGCAACTTTTTACATACGTTCACGTTTCATTTCTCGATATTGTAAATCACTGTGAGCTATTATTCTTTGACTGAAATGGAGCTGTTCAAATAAAATATAGCTATCCCCTCTTGATGTTCTATAAGGGCAATGACAGGGTGATTTTCTTTATCACATACCCACGGCCTTATTTATAAAAAAGAAAAAGAGGGGGGCACGGTGGCACAGTTGGTAGTGCTGTCGCCTCACAGCTAGAAGGTCCTGGGTTCGATTCCCGCTCGGGGCGCTGTGGGTGCTGGCGGCGTGTTTCCTCCTCCACGTCATCAGTGCCCATACCCGAAGGCGGGGTTGGCGAAAGGGCCTTTCTGTGTGGAGTTTGCATGTTCTCCCCGTGTCCCCTAGGGTAGGTACCCTCACAAAAACATGCAGTAATCCTGGTCTCTAAACTGCCTCCCCCTGGCCAGCCGGGACGCCTGATGGAGGGGAAAGGAACTGGTTGGAATAACGTGCTCCTTCCACGCGCTACGTCCAACCAGGAAAACTCCCCCCTGTCAGGTGTAAAGGAGCAACTTGGACACTCAAGCATGAAGGAAGCATGAGTTAAGTCCGTTGCTCTCCCTAGGTTGGCGGAGGGTGTGTAGAGCCCAGGATCACATCACAGGATGATTGACACAGGGGTGAAAAATGGGTTACAAAATCGTGGGACAAAAAAAATAAAAAAAATAAAAATAAAAGACAATGAGAAAATAGCCTTCGTTCAACTCTTTAATTGAATAAATTAATTAGCGTCACTGTCAATGAGGGAGAGGATGAAGTGGTAATCCCGCTGGGATTTCCTGACATTGTGGGAGACGTTGAGTGAAAACATGGCAGGTGCTGGTTGGCTGCTGGCCTCGCTATATTAAAACATGGCAGGTGCTGGTTGGCTGCTGGCCTCGCTATATTAAAACATGGCAGGTGCTGGTTGGCTGCTGGCCTCGCTATATTAAAACATGGCAGGTGCTGGTTGGCTGCTGGCCTATTATGCAGCCATCTGTGAACTGACCAAGTTTTCCGCATCAGCCGTGTTTGGCTGACAAGCTTTACAGCAAGGTCGTTCCTGGTGACGGTTCAGCGTACGGTGGCACTTGACTTTACCACATGAACCCTAGCCTGGAACGCATACTTAAGGCTCATACATACTCCACTTTTTGGTGATCGCTTATCACTGCGGTGTCGTTTTTTAAAGGGTTGGAAAACTACACCATTACGTCAGTCGCGGTGATGATCAGCTATCACCGCGGACACAGACCCATCTCTCCGTTTTCACTATCAGACAAGTCTTTTCACTCTGGAGCTACTATCACCCCGTTCACTGATTGGTCTAGAACAGGGGTGTCGAACTCAACTTGGGGCGAGGGCCGCATTGGTCAAAAGGTCACTTGATGGGGGCCACAACCAGTTGCGGACGCACGCTCGATGTCTCAGTCAGTCACTGCTATAATATCTATCTATCTATCTATCTATCTATCTATCTATCTATCTATCTATCTATCTATCTATCTATCTATCTATCTATCTATCTATCTATCTATCTATCTATCTATCTATCTATCTATATTCTACTGTAATTAATAAACAATGCAATAGGGATCCCCAACAAAACATTTGAAAGTAAAACATTTCAATTTGAAGTAAAGACATTACTTGTCTACCTGTTTACATCTGCTAATATGCAAAATATCTGTAGTTTCTGTTCAGTAATGTGTGGCTTTTGTTCTTATGTTTCTTATGTTATCATGTTCATGGATGGCTTTGAATGGCTCTCTTTGTTTTTCTTGCCACAATAGGCCTATATATCAATTTATAAATTGTGTGTTCTTTTTAGAATAGTAGCTACTATCATTATTGACTTTCAATATTATGTTATTATAATTTGAGAGATGCTAGTTTTGTTTAAGAATCAAAAATCTGTATTTATAGCACGTTTAAAACAGAAGCTGACCAAAGTGTTGTAGCCTCAGGCATATAGTTTCATAATGTAATTTAGATGTGTCAACTGTGAGCAGTTTAGATTTATTGACCCCTTCAGCCCTATATACATTTCAGCAATTTGAAAATAGTAGATCTACAAGCTCACAATGCTTGTGGATCTGCTATTTTCCAAATATTTGTAATACATTTGAAAACATGAGTACTTTTACTTTTGGTACTTTAAGCACATTTTTATGCCAATAGACAGTAGTCTATTGGCGAATTCTGGACTTTTACTTGTAACAGAGTAGTTTTGAGTGAGGGGTATGATGTTGGAAGACTCGAAACCCTGTTGACCTCAGGAAACATCCACTGAAGATACGTCCCAGGTGCATCCATGCAATGTATCTTTTAGTTATAGTTCTTCTATTTATAGTGACTCATAGGAATAGACTACGTGACAACCAGGTATAGTCAGGTGACCACCGGAGAGACGGGTGACAGCCGGAATGTAGACGGCACCCGGGTGAGCAGTATGGGTTAGCGCCCCAGCCTGTGACCTCCGTGAGGAGGAAGCCCAACAAACCCACGGTGAGGCATTTAGGAGGGCCATTATAGTCCACCACTCCTGAATGGAGTGCCTGGTACTGGGAGTCTGGTGCAATAACGCACAGGTCCTGGGCCTGGTGAGAGCAGGAGTGGACCTGGTGAGACGTAGGAGGGGGCCCGGTTAGGAGTCAACCCACAGAGCCTAGTCCTTCCACGCGCCAAATTTTGGTTCTCCCAGTACCGGCAGAGTAGTTCCGGAGCAACGGATTGTGTGGCCTTGCTCATTCCCTGATGGACTGATCGAGGGTAGCTACTGGGACGTAAATCGGGATTTGATCAACCTCGGCTGGGTCGCCTGAGTGAGTGAGGGGTATGATGTTGGAAGACCCGAAACCCTGTTGACCTCAGGAAACATCACCAGGTGCATCCATGCAATGTATTATTTATTAGTTATCTTGCAGTATTTGTACTTTTACTTAAGTAAAACATTGGAGTACTTTTTCCACCACTGACCACGGCTAGACCGGATCAATTTTGGAACACAGACTATAGGCTTTCCTCCGAGGTGGAAAGCCTGGTGACGTGAGGTTACATGAACCCTATAGCGTCCCTATTTTGGCCATGTCATGATAGGCGAACATTCACAGAAAATGTACAAATCTACAAATTCGTAGCTCGGATAAGAGATTTGCTGTAGACTGTAGAAGGAAGAAAGGAGAGAAACCAAATATTGACCCCTGGGGGTCAAAGTATACTGCAGCTTTAAGTGGTTAAACTTGTCACTCAGCTGACTTATTTTCCCTATAGGACTGATATATCACTGCATACTATACAGTATGTGTAACACATTGAAAAGCACTTTGAATATAGGTGTGATAGAAATGAATGGACCAATTTCAAACAAACGTTGCCCTGTACATCACCACCAGCGTTCCAAACAACCGATATCAGGCATTGATTAGGTCCTATAGTGCTCATAAATTGTCCCTAAGATCATGAGGGAAAGAGCTTAAGGGAAGAAGTATGGGGGTTATCTGTCAAGACGATACCATGATTTAGGACAGAAATACGACTGTGGGGATTTACCACAGATTTATGGGTGAATGGATGTAATTCATTTCGAGGTGATTTGAGGTCCTTTTTTTTTGCGAGGTTCTCTAAAGAGACAGGCTTTCAGTTTATGACTGTTTTGTGTTATGACACACAAACATGCATGTATAAAGTTTATGACTGTGTTTTGTGTTATGACACACAAACATGCATGTATAAAGTTTATGACTGTGTTTTGTGTTATGACACACAAACATGCATGTATAAAGTTTATGACTGTGTTTTGTGTTATGACACACAAACATGCATGTATAAAGTTTATGCCTGTGTTTTGTGTTATGACACACAAACATGCATGTATAAAGTTTATGACTGTGTTTTGTGTTATGACACACAAACATGCATGTATAAAGGAGGAAAACCATATGACTGTGTTTTGTGTTATGACACACAAACATGCATGTATAAAGGAGGAAAACCATATGCACATCAGTGTTTATACGGCGCTTGTCCCAACAAAGTGATCAAATGAAGAGAAAAGTGGAATGTCTGCACACCATATTATTCTTCTGCCCGTCCTTTTTATTTCTTTTTTTTTCACTTAATTTTTATTGAAGGAAGAACAGACAAGAAAAATACAACTGACAAGACTATACGGAAAGAAAAAGAAAAGAAAAAGACAAAAAGTAAAAGAAAAAAGGCTGCATTATTCATATTACAAAAAACATTCAATGAAATCCTATTGCAATATCGCTAGGCTGAGAGAAGAGATTCCACTTCTCCCACTTTTTATAGAATTTATCCTCTTGTAGTCTAAGTATGAATGTTAGTTTTTCCATAGCATACAGTTCCTCAATAATGTCCATCCCCGTCCTTTTTATTTCAACCTATAGAATAACAACATTTCGACCCCATCCGGGCTTTCTCAAGTACATTAGAGGCATATTAGGGGTGTAGGTGGCGTCTATAGGTACATACTTGTAGCAAAACACTGCCGCTCATGAGCTAGATCCCTCATGATGGTTATAAGAATGTTGCATGCACATCCCAGAAAGTAAGCCTTCCTGAGCCATGGGGCTATAGGAGCCTATCTCCGGTGTCCTTAGCGTGTGGCAGCTTGATGTAAAGTACTGTACAGTGTACTGTACACCCCCTGGGCATGACAGTAGTATGTCGCAGGGACTTACCCTTGATGCTGAGCAGGGACGTGCAGAGTGTGTTAGAGAGGCAGGGGCTGAAATCACGTAAGAGGGCACTTTTGGACAACATTTGCAGATCTAGCTACTTAACGATATATCGTATATCGCGATATATCGATATTATACC
>NC_139703.1:26200192-26240192 GCF_964188405.1 Protomyctophum parallelum | reverse complement strand
GGTAATCTTTTAGACTCTCGTAGAGAGATTCGTCAGAATCGAAAAAAACCTCTACGAGAATCTAAATGTTTGGGCCCCTTCCCTATACTTCCTTCACAGGTGTTGCCTATGATACTAACGAAATGGAACAGAGCCTTAATTAGTATCATCGGTAACACGTGCAGTATGAAGAAAGTGGGGATAAGCAGCCCGGAAGTAGGAAGAGTTATTCTGTGTTCTGTATTCTAGGTTCATTAGATTGTACGTCGGTCTAGCGAGTGGGAGACTGGGGTTCAACAACCGCTATACCTGCGCATCACTACATAATATACATGTATAATGTGCTCGCTTTATACCCGTTAAGACCTGAGGCAGCTTCTTCAAATTCTAACTCTAAATATTCTCCACACAGTACAGTATATAGTTCAACAACATTGTCGTGCCAAGGATCCTCAAAATGATATGTATTTGGCTGTGGACTTTTTGTTAGTGGAATTCACTCTTCCGTGGTTAAGCATTATGTTATGCTTTAGCTATTGAGAAATAGCAGATCTACATCTACGAGCTTGTAGGTCTGCTATTTTTGAAAAATCGAAGAACGACTGACACAGAAACATAGCTTTTTCAGAAAACTGTCAGGATGTACAAGAATTTTTTTAGAATCTGATCTCAGGTCAGAATGGGCTAAGCCGTGTGTTCAGTCGTGGCTGCTCCGACATGAGCAACACGCCTTGACCCGTGGTTACATATCACGAAACACGCCGTCAGCGCCATCAGCGTGAACGAGATGGCAAGACCGAGACTAACGCGTCCGATTACAATAACAACAGCCATGGCGGTGGTTCCTTTGTGGACAAACGGGTTGCGGAAGGCGTCGCTCCGCTCCACGCTGACCGGGTTCTTCATTTCACAGAAGTATTCCTGAACCCTCCTCCCCCGGCGATTGTTGCGGATGTACCAGTGCGCGGGCCGCTCCTCGGAGTCGGACGCCATCCAGGTCCCTCCGTCCTCCTCCCTCCAGATCCAGCGAAAGGTGACCGAGCCCGAGTCGTTGGCGTCCCCTCGACAGCCGAGCGTGCACCCGCTGTAGTAGGGCGAACAAGCCGGTGGCTGGACGGCCACCACCGGCTTCGGGACCTTCTTAACGACTTCAACCCTGTACGTCTTGCTCCGCAGTCGGCCGTTGTTTACCTCCATCGCATACACTCCACTGTCTTCTGTGGTCATGTTTTTGACTACCAACGTTCCCGTTGTTTTGTTCAATTCGGCGCGTTCTTTATATGTCCCGTGGTAATCCACGTCAGGGCCACGGTCGTCGTCCCATTCCGCCACCTTCCGGGGGCCGTGTCTCCAGAGGATGCCGGTGATGTTTTCGGCGACTGAGATAGCGTCTGGACGCAATTCCAGGACCGCGTCCCACGGCAGGTATTCGATCACTTCCACCTTGTACGTCTTGCCCTGCAGTCGGCCGTTCACCTCCACGGAATATTCACCGCCGTCGTCTACGGTCACGTGTCTGACGACCAAGCGTCCCGTGTGGCTATTCAGCTCCGTGCGTTCTTTATACGTCCCATAGTACTCCACGTGGTGAGGCCCGTAGCTCTCGTCCCATTCTGCCACCTTACTGGGGCCATGTTTCCACAGGAGGCCAGTGATGTCTTGAGTAGTAGATGTGTTGTCCGGATGCAATTCAAGGCTCCAGTCCAGCGGTACGGATTCCACATCTTGCCGGGCTGGTGCCAGGCTGAGGCCTGCAGCCGCTGCTGCCAGCAGACACACGCACCACGGAGCCTTCATCAAGCCTGTTAACTCAAACTAACACAAAAACGGAAACTAAAATAAAAAAAAATATTTCCGTTAACTGAAACTAAATAAAAACAAGAAAAGAAAAACCATAGCTAACTGAAACTGTATTGTGTGTTTACAAAACTAAACTGAAACTAACTGAAATGATAGACAAAATATAGTTTGTTTTTGTTTTTATCGAGTTATTTATAAGCTTGATCTGTAACTGATTATTCTTTGTATTGAATGTTATCTTTTCTTGGGTTTTTATCACACAACACTTTTCAATCCTGCACCTGACTTATTTGTCAGGTACAGGATTGAAAAGGGCAGAAATAAAACTAAACTAAAACCAGCACTAAAACTAATAAAAACTAAACTAAAACTATCGCAAACCCCGCTCTAAAAACGAACTAAAACTAACTGAATTAGAAAGAAATAAGTCTGAACGAAGTATAACCAAAGTATAATGGAAAATCCCAAACTATAATAACCTTGGCCATCATATGGACTAGAGCTCCTCCTCCTCCGGCTTCACGGCAGCACAACCTCTGGACTCCGCTGGGTCCCTGTGCTAGCCCGTTTAGCTTAGCATGGCCAGTAGTTGCTAAAAAAGAGTCTGATCATCTCTGCGGTGGAGAACGAGCTCTTAATTGTTCTCAGCTGTTCAATCATTGTTTTTTTTTTACCAGTTTCTTCTTTCTCTATACCATGAGATTCGTGACTTCTCTGCTCCTCTCTGACCGGTAACTTATGGTCTCACTACAGACTATACACACCGTAATCTGCGCATTACTGTAGTCCGTCCCATTCAACGTAACGCGCTGTGAGCTTGTAGATCTGCTATTTTTGGCACTGGGACACCGTTGTGCGGCTAAGTATGAATCGGGCATTAGAAGGGGATTAACGTGTTGTGTCTGCAAGTCTGCCGTCAACACATAAACACCCTCTACACCCACAGGCTGATCTCAGTGAGTGGGAAGCCGCGCTATGAGATCAACACGGGAAAGGCTGTTCAAGCCTTCTCTAAAATACCCTCGACAACACTCCGCACATCCTAGACTTCTCCGTCCTGGCTCCCAGACTGTGGAATAACGACAGAGTTAAGGCCTATATTCATACTGCAGTTTTAGGTGGTAAGGTGACCACCAAAACCTACAACATGACGTCTCATGGTCACGCTGTGGTGGTATATAAGCTCAGCCATCAGCCAAACACATCGCTCTTGTTTTTACTAATCATCGTTTTGGTGGTCACCTTACCGCCTTAAAACTGTAGTATGAATAGGCCTTAAATCTCAATTCTCTGCTTATATTCACCTCTTCAAACTGAACCTCACCCTTATAGCACTCCTCGCTCCTTGTATCCCTTCTTGTCCACTTTTTACTATGCACATACTGTACTGTATTACGTCACTTGTTCTACTTTACTCTTACTTTATTTGTTTATTTGGACAGGACAATGTATATTAATGGACGTCACATGGACGTAAATACATACAGTCTATGGTAAATACACCGGATATAGCACAGTTGCTAATTTTCATCCGCAGTCCTCACAAGAAACGGAAAACAGACAGGCAAACAGTGGAATACATTTACATAACATTACATAGGGAACACAGCATAAAAAAGATAAAAAATAAATACACTTCTGTTCTTTAGAATTGTTACGTGTTTGGGTTTTATACAAAGCATGTTCTTTAGACAGATTCTAGGTTAATTGTTTGTAGTTTCTTTGAGGCACTACTACGTCATTCTTCTCCACTCTACTTGTGTGACTATTTACCAAGTTATTTGTTGACTAGAGTTCATGCTTCTGATCTTGCTTCAGCAGACATTTCTGTCACATTAGTGTGTGTGTGTGTGTGTGTGTGTGTGTGTGTGTGTGTGTGTGTGTGTGTGTGTGTGTGTGTGTGTGTGTGTGTGTGTGTGTGTGTGTGTGTGTGTGTGTGTGTGTGTGTGTGTGTGTGCGTGCGTGCGCAAATCATGTCAATAGTGAGCTACTGTGCCGACTGTGTTTACTTTGGCCTTATGACAAGACACGTTCACACTGACTCAATCTTTTGGATTATCTGTTCTTTTGTTCTCTCTTGCCTGTCTTTGTGTCTTTCACTGTCTGTCTGTCTGTCTGTCTGTCTGTCTGTCTTATACGTATATTAAGTTATTGTGATTTCCAAATATTGCTATTGTTTCTTCATTGGAAATTCCTTTTCCTGTGTTGTCTTGTTGCTGCAATGCCGTTGACCCCAAACCCCGATTGTCTTCCTCAAGCACTGTACAGCAGAATGTCAAACGTTGAATGCATGTCTCTGTGCACCGTGTCTGTACAGCAGAATGTCAAAACGTTGAATGCATGTCTCTGTGCACCGTGTCTGTACAGCAGAATGTCAAAACGTTGAATGCATGTCTCTGTGCACCGTGTCTCGCAGGCGCTGTTTTCAGACGGCACACTTCTATGTGGAGGATAGCAGTTCGCCCAGGGTGGTGCCCAATGAGAGCATCCCTGTCATCCCTATCCCAGGTATGGACCAATCACAGCCCGCCTCTCACTCTCCTTTGTACACGGCAAAAGATCCCCAATGTTCATTTTTTACTCTGGGGTGTGTGAAAACAGACCCCAAAATGGCCCCTGTTTGTCTTTCTTTCTTTCTGAGGTGCTTGTACCCTGCGGGAGTGTTTCCCAGTGCGTGGTGGTGGTATTCTTGGAGGGTCAGGGTCAAGGATATTCTTATACCCAGAGTCAGAGTTCAGCGGGTTATCCGGTTGCACTAATAGTCAAAGGGTCACAGAGAGACATCAATAAGCTACACACCATGGACACACACGCAAATATGCAGGCGCGTGACTGCGTGCGTGCCTGCGAGTGAGTGCACGCACACACGCACGCACACACGCACGCACACAGAAACACCTGTTTTTAGGTTGCTGGGAATCGATTGTTTTGAGAGAACATGATTTGAGAACACAGACATGCCCCAACATGCGCACGCATGCACGCACACCCACACACACACACACACACACACACACACACACACACACACACACACACACACACTATGGGTGCCATTTAGGACTTCTATTTTACTTACTTCTATATTACTAATCATATTACAGTTTTTAGAGCTGGGGGCGTGTGGAAAGTCATATAGCAATTTTAAGCATGTTAAGAAGCGCTTTCGACACCCCGTGCAGTGCGCAAAACGGCCTTGAATTAGTCATGGGTGTGTTTAAGGCGTGTTTGAGACGTACCCAATCAACATGTCCGTACTATTCTCTTTACCAGTCAGCTGATGTCACATACGGAATGCGCACTTTGGGGATCGTGGTATTACATTTCTTCAGGCTGGCACCATAGAAGACATGACATGCCTTTGTCACATTTGGGTTAATTATTCCTATTGCACTGCATGCTGTCACCTTTATGCCTCAAAAGAACAGACCCACCTATACCTTTCAGATCGGAATGGAACTGCGAGTAGATAGCAGCATATTGGCAAATTAGCAATCCATGCGTAATGTTCCCAGAATCGTCTAACCCCCGAACATGCAAGTTCGTTTGATATTGTTTAATTCGATAACGATAGAACCATGTACCATACAGCGAATGAAAGCAAGATTCCTAAGGAATATGGAGATTTTTACATTTAATAAAACGGTTGAGAAATGAGAGAACCATGAGTGTTTATAGGCTAATATCAAAGTTTTTTATGAAAGACAAACGGGCTGGCCCAGGCCGTAGCGTAACGGTCTGGTCACCGGACTGGTGATCCAGTCGCGGTGTGCCGCGGGTTCGACTCCCGGACCCGACAAGGCCTTTACCGCATGTCATCCCCCCATCTCTCTCCCGTTTCCTGTCAGCCTACTTTCTATCCCTTAAAAAATCAATAAAGGCGTAAGCCGCAAAAAATATATTTAAAAAAAGAAAAAGAAAGACAAACGGGCTGTGAACTTGAAGAGCTCAATCACCATCCCGACACGGAAGAAATATAGCCTAGTGCATGCATGTATATGCACTGTTGCACTTGCACACAGTAGCCTACACACGCTCTTTATTTGTTTCTATTGAAAAAAAAACAGTAAAATAACGTTTATTATATTTTATTTCATTCAAATCACGAGGAAGGAATGAGTTGAATGCGTGCTGCGTAATGCTGTGGCCCCGATGGTATGGTCTTCGCTGAGTTCGCTCGTAGCATTTTATTTAAGAAGACTTGAATCGGGTGTGATACAGCGTATGAAAGCAAAGTTCCCAAGGATTATGGAGATGTTTTTATTTATTTTTAAGGTTAAGAAATGAAAGAATTATGGCCGTTTCTAATCTCAACATTTTACAAAAGAAAGACGCAAAAAAAGGCTGTTGCCATGTCTCATAGAAATAAGTAAATAGGTCTATAAAAATAAGCGCATATAACAGGGGTCTGCAACATTTTTAAAATATGTTCTTGCACATTGTTATAATGATCATTATATATATCCCCCTGCAGTCAGAGTTCATAGTTTTAATGAATGAATGTGATGCATTGTGAGCTGGTATAGATCTGCTATTTTCAAAAGTAATCTTGGAATTTTTTATTTAATTTTTGGATTAGCCGTCCTTTATAGTTGGGCAAATGCATTCATCTGGGGATCCTTGACATGGGAATGTGCTGTGTGAGGATCACTGGTTTAAACAACATTAGGAGAAAAGCCCAAATAACCACTTTAGAAACAAGAAAAGCAACCACAAAATAGTACAACTACCAATATTTACAAGCAACTTTACAGAAAAAGAAGCCGCTTATAATAAACAGACATGGCAACACTCTACCAGCCTCCCAGAGCCGCTCAAGTGTCAAATCAAACAGTGCTTGTTGGGTTTATGAGGTGGTCAGACCCACGTCTAATCGTTATGCGCTGAGTGTCTTTAGGTCAAGGGGCTTAATAGCAAATTGCGCAAAGCGAAAATAATTAACATATGGACACTCCCACAATGCTAAAATATTCAGGAACGCCGTATGCCATAATGTGTGTGCGTTCAACACGGGCCGAGTGCGTTCAACACGGGCCGATATGCCTTTCATAATACGAATGTGCGCAGAGCGAGGCCAATTTATGTATTACCATAAGTAAAACGCACCTTCAAAATCTAGGCCTATGTGTGTACTGACCCTCTCTTGCCTGCCCAGCGATTATTTTTTGTGCTGGAATGAAGTAGAGTTGTGGCCCCAAAACACTTAACGTCAATTAGAGCTCAGCACAAACCCTACAATGGCCCTCGGTCCATCCGTCCACGCCACGCCACGGCACCAGTGTGCCAATTGACCCAGGTGTCGCGGAGCAAACAATCACCAGGCATCAAGAGCAACACTTACACAATCTAAACGAGGGGCTAGAGAAGACTGAAGTGAAATATTGTGTGAGTGTGTGTGTGTGTGAGTGAGTGCCTGTGTGTTAAACCTACAGTATGTATTTGTGTGTCTCAGAGAGAGAGAGAGAGAGAGAGAGAGTAGAAATGAGACACACGAGACAGGTCACAAACCAGATTAAATCCTTCAACGTTGCTGCTTGGTCTGTGCATGGGGGGGGGGGGGGGGGGGGGGGGACTTTAACCCATTTTGGTGTTTTAAGCATTATGTTATACTTTAGCTATTGAAAAATAGCACACCGTCTGCTATTTATTTTAATCGTGAAATTCTTTATAATCTTTGAATATATATTCTTTCAGAGCGAACGTTTTTAACTCAAATCTTTGCTTCAAGGGGGGGTCCCTGGAACAACACATTTTCAGATGGGGTCGGTGGTATATATACAAGTAAGACGCGCAAACGCGGGAAGCGAACGCAGCTCGTGTGTGTGTGTGGTTGTTTGTGTGTGTGTGTGTGTGTGGTTGTGTGTGTGTGTGTGTGTGTGTGTGCTACAGCTGCGCCCTGTGTGTGTGTGTGTGTGTGTGTGTGTGTGCTACAGCTGCGCCCTCTGGTGGCGGGCGGGTGGTGTCACAGCGGGACAGACACACAGACACACAGACAGACATGATCTGCAGGGTCTCATAGTTAGTGCTCAGTGCTTTCGCAATTACATATCATTTTTGGGCTCCTGGACATGAAATATTGAGAACATGCACTGATATAGAAACATGAGGTCTGATCTCAGGTCAGCATGAGGCGTTGCATAAATGTTGCAGCGGCACCTGCAACACTTCAGCCACAAACTGTTACTGCAGAGAGAAACCCGCAAAACAGGCACAGCAGTCTGTACCCTCACGTATAGCAGTTCAGCGTTATTTGAAAAAATAAAATGAGGGAGAAGAACAGACAGAGACAGAGCATTCACGCAGGCTCAGCGCTCCCTGCAAGCACAAGGAGATGTACAGTACCCCTCCCTTTTCCACATAAAAAACTTTCATATGACAGCCAAAAGTTAATTAATGTCAGGAAACTGTCACAAATTAATACTGTAGGCCTACATGAAACAGTGGCTCTCAACAGCCTGTGGACGGAACGATGTGGTGGATGCATCCTGCTGTTGGTAAGATATTAACCCATTTAGGCCTGACGTCGAAATTTCTAAAATGTCTCAAATCTACGTCTATGTCTAAATCCTGACAGTTTTCTGTCAGGATTTGCGCCACATTTTCACGATTTTTTCAAAAATAGCAGACCTACAAGCTCGTAGCGCGCTATGAGTCTTATATGAGCTTGTAGATCTGCTATTTTTCAATAGCTAAATTATAACATAGTGTATGAAACAAACAATGGGTTAAGAGATCCATCAAAAGATATCACACACCTAACAAGTGAGAAGCTCACAGTGGGCAAGTTGATACTGTTCATTGATCTGCCCTGTGTGTGTCTGAGGTTCTGACGCACGAATGTGAGGTTCTGAGACGCACGTCAGTGAAAAACTACAAACTAAACCAGACACAAATCACATCGATAAATCTGTGTGAAGTTTTCAGTGCCACATACGCAGACGTGTGCATCCCAAAACGTATACCATACTAATTACCTAAATATTCTGTATTGTGACTGTGCTTTTACTGAAATATTAACTTGTTTTTTATTCAGATTTTCATTACTTTACACATACAGTACTTACTGAGCCACGGACGTTATACTTCAGTGTGCTGTGGTGTCGGCGTGTCGCGTTGTGAGCTTAGCCTCGATACCCAGGCTTTCATTTCGTCTGCGCGAAAGATGAAAGCCTGGAAAAATCCGTGGGCTGAACCAGTCTAAAAGTGGGAGTCAACCCTTCCGGGTGGGCGTCGCTCTAAATGATGTGACGTAGCGCTGCACTAGGGGGGAGAGGAGGGGCCGGGGGTGACGGACAGATCGATGAGATCCAATCAGGGTGCGCGCATTTCTGAGGCGCGACCCGCCCCTCTAGACGAGAAATGTCTCTGTTTGGGTCAGGCTATTGTGAGCTTGTAGATCTCTCCTACTTTCAGCACACAACACAGCACGCAACGAAGTATAAATTAAGCTCTAGTCTTTGCACATTTTAAGTACAATGTCTCTGTTTTGAGACACTAGGGACGTAGTCGTCCCGTCTCGTCCCGTTCCCCCCAGCCCCCCCATCACATCGTGCCTGTTTGCATGCACACAGCGCGCTGTGGGATCTGGTCTGTCTCTGTCAAGGCCTCTCTCGGGTGCCACTGTAAAAACCGAATCCGACAGCAGTACTGTACTGCTAATGAGCTCCTCTGGGGAGCATATAGAAGCTAATGTGACCTTCTGTTCTGTACCAGAAATCAGTCGGATGTTGCTATAAAGCTCATTTGGAGAAATACAACTGCGTTTCAAGGTTTTCCAACACATTAATTCCCTTTCATTTTTATGCACCACTGAAGTGGATAAATGAAGCTCTGGGGCGTGAAAATACAGTGAATACAGTGAATTGACACAAGAGAATGCGTTTGGAGAGGTAACCATGCTAACACGTTTGTCAACAAGCTTTGTGTCTTTTTTATTTTAACTGGCTTAAAGGACATTCGAGCATGTGCCTAAATATGTATGTATGTAAAAAAATGTGGCAATAAATTGTTTGTATTATTTACTATAGTCCTACATTCAGTAGAGATCTACTGAATGTGTCAAACTGAGCCTATGACACACAGTGTGGCTTCCCCCCAGTAGTCTGCCTTCACATTCAGTAGATCCTGTGATCCTTGGTTGAAAAAAACTTAAGTTGTCCTTAAAGACAGCGCATGAGTCAGAAACAAGCATTTACTTACTAAGACATCACAGCATCATGGGAATCTCGTTACCCCTGCTGTGCACTTAATATGAACCTTGCAACAGTAAACCCCCAGTGTTCATTTAATCAGCAGCTCCCAAACACCGAGTTGGGACCTATTTGTGGGTCATAGAACTGTTTGTATGGGTCACGACGCAATAGAATCGAAAGAAATGCAAGAAATATATATATATATATATTTAAATATAATGAAAATAGCAGATCTACAATCTCACAGCGTGTCACAGCACAAGTTGAGTGAGTTTGTAGATCCGCTATTTTCACTATTAAATAGGGCTTAAGTACGAAGGCCCTGAATAATTGGTTAATTCATCATTTTATTACATTTTGGTCCCGGGACGTGAATTCTTGTGGGTCTAGTTGTGCTACCACATGTGATAAACAAGTGTAATGCTTTAGCTTTATTGGGTCGTCCACTCACAGTTAACAGTCTTTGTATTGAGTTGTTCTTGAATTGTACTGTAATTCTGCAAACTGTTAATAAATATTTCAATCAATCAATAACCCATTCTGAACGGGAACCCATTTTGGTGTTAGCATCATGTTATGCTTTAGCTATTGAAAAATAGCAGATCTACAAGCTCATAGCGCCCCACCGAGTGGCGCGCTATGAGCTTGTAGATCTGCTATTTCGAATCCCAATACCGCCGCCCGTTGCACGTATAGTCACTCCCCATTTCTGGTCAGTCTACTGTCCTATCGACCACAAAAGCATAAAACCAATAAAAAGGCAATAAATCTTTATTTATTTTTAACGTTTTTGACCCAGATGGACATGGTCCATTTTGGTCAGTTTAACTTTTTACATCCTCAAATTATATTCAGGCGCGTGACTATGGATGGAGTCACGCGCTGGAGACAGCGGGCCTACAAGCTCACAGCAATGTCACATTGCGACCATAGTTTGTAGGCTGTATTTTACTATTTTCATCACTCCGTTGTATGATGAATAATAATCCAGACTTCTACTCCAAATAGCAAATGCGTTGTGGGGGCAGCAGGATGCGGTGAGATCCATTGCATTTGGGGCGATGAGGTGGCAGCGCACCATATGCCACTTGTGTTAATTGTCCCCACAAGTCCAGGCCCAGAGCTTAACATGACCTTTAATCCTCTTTGAGGTCCCCTGCAGGATTAAAACCTGTATGGGAAGCCAGTTAACAGAGATGACAACAAACGCACGCACGCACACACACACACACACACACACACACACACACACACACACACACACACACACACACACACACACACACACACACACAATCACAGCAAGAGATGTATCACTCCGGTGATGCATTGCCCCAAAATATCAGTTCCAATTAGATTAGATTGGTTCTATGATTTTTCCAGCCCTTTCCCTGTTTTAACAGCTGCCCGCCTGCATGCTGAGTGCACCGACTCAGATGATTTTGTCACATTTGCATACTTAAACACGGATTTTAGAGGGGAGAGAGAGAGAGAGAGAGAGAGAGAGAGAGAGCGAGAGAGAGAGAGAGAGTGTGTGTGTCGCGTGTGAAAGAATGTGAGTCAGCGAGGATAAGCCATAAATCAGTGTTCATATTTTCACGAGGACTAAATTGTGGATGGCTCTGAGAGAGACGTTTGGGGCTGTTCCCGTCTCAGTGTGATGTGTTAACATCCTCCTCTCCCTGAAACAGGTCTTTTAGTCATTCAGCCACTGTCTGTCAGCTATGTCGGAGCAACGTCGCCTGAGCGCTTTTGAACATTTGTACGCTGCTGCGGATGAAACGTCCCTCCTGTCTCGTCTTATCTCACTCCAAAAGAGCTGTCGGTTGTGAGAGCTGTTCCAAATTTACGACTAAAGCACCCATTGCTCTAATTACACTGTTACTTTATTTACTGCCGTTGTGCTGCGCAGTTGTGCTCGAATGTTTGTGAACCCTTTAGAATGATTCTATAATTTTTGTCATGAATTACCTGAAAAGCAGGTCTCTTGCACACCTATACAAAGTTGACGGGTGCGTAGGAGAAGAGCAGAAACCCAAACGAGGGTCTGGTGTACTGAAAAAGAAAAAGAAAACCCCGCACACTGTCTTCAAATGCAGCACACGATTCCCCAAAAGTAGATAAAGAGAACCAATTAAACCCCATATACGTTGTCCCCCACAGGTCAGGTGTACTGTATGTACTTGGCCCCCTCCTTTCTTGCCTCTACGGTACCGTAAATCTCTCTCTAAATCACTTCAATGAAAATAGCCGATCTGCAAGTTAATGCTGTGTCATTGTAAGCTTGTATAGATCAGCTATTTCCTGCGATGGTGCGAGGAATAGTGTGCAACTTATTAATGTTTCCTGCAACTGTTGATCAGTCATTCATTTCAGCCCGTAGCGTACATAACACTTTTAACTCTGGAACGTTGGTGGGTTCACTCGCATGATGCCGCCATGTCTTTCCATAACTATTAGATCAGGACTATACTTTGACATAATTATTATGGGCCATTTCAAAACATGAACTTTGTTCTTCTTTATTCAGTCATTCATCGATGGTGTGGTGAGATATATACTCCCCAAGTGGATTGAGTATTATGTGCAGTGTCAGTGAATGCAGCCTCTGGCCTGACTCCTCCCCAACCACTTCCTTAATCAGGGTCAGATCATATAACTCACCTGTTTTTCCTGTGCTCACTGTTTTGGCTCCTCAGTCAAGGTGTTGGTGTTGCAGGTATGCCGTTTAAATCATTACTTAACTTGGTTAATAACATTCACAAGTCAGCTTTTTTAAGACAGCATACTTAGTTGTCTGCGTTTTGTTCTACAGTAGATTGGCTTTGTTGGGCATAATTGTGTGGTGGAATCCCTTTGTGGTTCTGCCCACCTGCCTGGCTTCTTTTGTTAAGTGTTAATCAGACCAGTGTGTGTCCAGTGGAAACCTCGTATGAATCTGATCTCAGGTAAGGTTGCAACAAGTCATTTTAGTATGCGGCATGGCGAGCCCTATACTGCTTTAGGTCCATACCCGGCTGCTGTTTGACTCATTGTTTTGTTTCGGTTGTCATTCCTTTGACCGTAGCCTAGCCGCAAGCAACTCTTAGATCCTATCTGGAATCTAGAATTGCAACACCAACCCAGCCCATACATCCAAAGAGAAAAGATCTGATTATATTAAACAATATACATTCACCAACATTGCAGCTGTAATATCCTCTCTCTCTATCTGTGCAGTCTGTGCAGGTGATTATTTGTGTACGTGTTGGCGTTTGGGAGGCGCTGGTTTTTTAATAATGCATCATCCTGCTGCCTCCTGCATTATAATCAGTGGTATACGACGTGGGACCATTGAGTGATTTCCAGTGAGTGAATTTAACGTTTAAAACAATCGGATAGGACTTATCTTTGGATGGGCTGTCCAGGGTTGGTGTTGCTACTCTAGATTCCAGATATTACAAATAGGACCTATAGGAGCTTCTTGCGGCTAACTGTAGCGTATTGGCTCTGCGTATTATGCGTCCTAAGTGGGTACCATTCTGATTTTATAGATCTCGACTCGCAGACATAATATTACTGTTGCTAGATCCTGTCTTTCTGAAAATGTGAATTTTAATGTCAGAATGTTGATTGTGAAGAATAAATCCAACATTTAGTTCAGTGACATATGGCAGGGTTTCTCAACCCGTGGGTCGCGACCCCCCCAGGGGGTCGCCAAATTATTTTTTGGGGGTCCCCAAATTATTAAAAGAAAATATGGCTGGAAAGTGGTAATGAAGAGTTTACATAGTACACATAGTAGTAGTACATCTATTATTAAGGTTATTGTAGCAGTCAATTTATATTGGGGGTCGGGAGGGGGGGCGGGGGTCCCCCGAGACATTGCCAAAGCATTTCCTGGGGGTCCCCGGCCAAAAACGTTGAGAACCCCTGACAT
The DNA here is from genome assembly GCF_964188405.1 of Protomyctophum parallelum. Classification (NCBI taxonomy): domain Eukaryota; kingdom Metazoa; phylum Chordata; class Actinopteri; order Myctophiformes; family Myctophidae; genus Protomyctophum; species Protomyctophum parallelum. The sequence goes on along the minus strand of NC_139703.1, from coordinate 26,226,302 downwards.
ATGGGGCAAACAAAATGGCCAGAAGCTGTGTTCAGGTTCACCTCTCCCATTGGAATTAATAAACTCATGACCACCTACTTCTCGGTCTCCTAAAGGGGCAAGCACTGTCACACAGTCTACGGAAGGTAAAAGGGAGATGGGCTGTGTTGCTTTTCTATTGTTGTAATTTGACTAGCGTGTCCCATTTTTCAAAGGTGGTAAAGTTATACCCGTTTTCTGGTTCCAGTTAATTTTCCCATAGCTTGGTTTGATTGTCTCGGCATCCGATTTGAACTGAAAACACATGTTGTGAAGGTGTAATGTATTTCCAGTTTTTCCAAGTTCAAAATGATCCCGAGTAGTATAATTTTTGTCCCTTTTGTTTCACTGCAGGGTTCTCGTGTGAAATCTGATACTTTTACAGCAATATATATATATATAAAGGGTTAACAAAATGTTATTTACGGGAGGAGTGGTGGGGATCGATTAACCGGGAACTTTGCTATTCCCAGACAATTAACTGTAGTGTGTGTGTGTGTGTGTGTGTGTGTGTGTGTGTGTGTGTGTGTGTGTGTGTGTGTGTGTGTGTGTGTGTGTGTGTGTGTGTGTGTGTGTGTGTGTGTGTGTGTGTGTGTGTGTGTTTATCTTTACCAGTGAGCACAAATCATACTCGCCTAGCTCGTACTTTCAGTAATGAGAGTAAGATATGAAGAATGAACTGAAAATGTAATCATTAACAAAAATGTATAAATTGCCTTCAATTTAATGAATACGAGAACAGTCGATTGTACTCAGAGACGTGTCCATTAATGCTTGCTTTGTTCTTTTCTGACTGTTGGAGGGGTACGTGGTAACTGTATTTCTTTACAAGCACGTTGCAATGTATGAGTTATTTTGTGTCACATATAGCCTATAAGGCTAAGTATAGAATAGATGTACCCAAACAGTCCTCTGGGATGTTATAGATATCCATAAAGGAATACACCGTCTATTTCTCTGAGCCAGTTCTTCCATAAGGTTCACCAATAAGCACAACTAACTCATTTAGCTGCAAAGCAACGTGCTGTGAGCTTGTCGATCTGCTAGTTGTGCCTAATTTTCACCCCTCCCCCGAGTAGGGATGCCGGGGTTCAAGTGGTTAAAAATCACACCCGTGTGAAGTACAGTGCCTTCGGAAAGTATTCACACCCCTTCACTTTTACCACATTTTGTTTTGTTACAGCCTCATTTCAAAATGGATTAAATTTGTTTTTTTCCTCATCAATCTACACACAATACCCCATAATGATGAAGTGAAAAAGGTTTTCTCAAATATTTTGTTAATTTATAAAAAATAAGAAGCTGGAAAAACACATGTACATAAGTATTCACACTCTTGACTTAGTACTAAGTTGAGGCACCTTTGGAAGCAATTACAGCCTTAATACTTTTTGGGAATGATCCTACAAGCTTGGCACACTTTTTTTGGGGGTATTTTCCCCCTTTTTCTCTGCAGATCCTCTCAAGCTCTGTCAGGTTAGACGGGGAGCGTCGCTGCACAGCTATTTTCAGGTCCTTCCAGAGATGCTCAATGGGGTTCAAGTCTGGGCTCTGGCTGGGCCACTCAAGGACTTTCACAGAGTTGTCCTAAAACCAATCCTTCGTTATCTTAGCTGTGTGCTTGGGGTCGTTGTCCTGTTGGAAGGTGAATCGTTGACCAAGTCGGAGGTCCTGAGCGCTCTGGAGCAGGTTTTTATCCAGGATGATTCTGTACACTGCTCCATTTATCTTTCCCTCTATCCTGACAAGTCTCCCAGTTCCTGGGAGACTTGTTCTCCCCACAGCATGATGCTGCCACCACCATGCTTCACCGTAAGGATGGTATTTGCCAGGTGATGAGCTGTGCCTGGTTTCCTCCAGACGTAACGCTTGGCATTCAGGCCAAAAAGCTCTATTTTGGTTTCATCAGACAAGAGAATCTTGTTAATAATGGTCTGAGAGTCATTTAGGTGCCTTTTGGCAAACGTGCGCTGTGACGCCCGGCTGTCATGTGCCTTTTATTGAGGAGAGGCGTCGGTCTGGAGGAAACCAGGCACCACTCATCACCTGGCAAATACCATCCCTACGGTGAAGCATGGTGGTGGCAGCATCATGCTGTGGGGATGTTTTTCAACGGCAGGAACTGGGAGACTTCTCAGGATGAAGGGAAAGATAAATGGAGCAGTGTACAGACATTATGGATGAAAACCTGCTCCAGAGCGCTCAGGACCTCCGACTTGGTCAACGATTCACCTTCCAACAGGACAACGACCCCAAGCACACAGCTAAGATAACGAAGGATTGGTTTTAGGACAACTCTGTGGAAGTCCTTGAGTGGCCCAGCCAGAGCCCAGACTTGAACCCCATTGAGCATCTCTGGAAGCACCTGAAAATAGCTGTGCAGCGACGCTCCCCGTCTAACCTGACAGAGCTTGAGAGGATCTGCAGAGGAAAAGTGTGAGAATACCCCAAATTCAAGTGTGCCAAGCTTGTAGGATCATTCCCAAAAAGTGTTAAGGCTGTAATTGCTGCCAAAGGTGCCTCAACTTGGTACTAAGTCAAGAGTGTGAATACTTTATGTACATGTGTTTTTCCAGTTTCTTATTTTTTATAAATTAACAAAATATTTGAGAAAACCTTTTTCACTTCATCATTATGGGGTATTGTGTGTAGATTGATGAGGAAAAAAACGAATTTAATCCATTTTGAAATGAGGCTGTAACAAAACAAAATGTGGTAAAAGTGAAGGGGTGTGAATACATTCCGAAGGCACTGTAAGTGGTGCAACTCCGTGTGGGGGTCCCCCGGGGGGGGGGGGGTTCAGGAACGCACCTAGGTTGCCGGCCCGATTCCGGCGAGCCGCCCCACGTCCGAAACGGTTGAGAAATGACAGAGTTACCGTGTGGGGGTCCCTCTACTGTACTGTACTGTCACTGTACTGTACTGTACTGGTGTGTGTGTTTGTGTGTGTGTGTTAGGTTGCACACAGGTGGTGAAAAACAACCATGCTGTTTTCGTGCTCAGACGCGCCCAGCCACGCACCCACCCACCCACACACATAGTCACTTAAGGAAGTGGTTGCACCACTTAACTCATTTTGGGCCGGGAACCCGTTTTGGTGTTGGCATCATGTCGTGCTTTAGCTATTGAAAAATAGCAGATCTACAAGCTCATAGCGCGCCACCGAGTGGCGCACTACGAGCTTGTAGGTCTGCTATTTTTTTTAAACTGTCAGGATTTAAGACATTTTTAGAATCTGATCTCAGGTCAGAAAATGCGTTAAAGAACCACCATTCTTCTGTGTGTTAGAATCTGATCTCAGGTCAGAATGGGTTGATGTTGCCGTCGAAGGGACAACATGTGTCCGAGGTCTCAGTTTCTGTTGACACGTGGACCATACGTGACGGATGACATTTTTCTCCCAGCGATCACAACCACAGACACCTTTCTTAACCCATTCTGACCTGAGATCAGATTCATACGAGGTTTCCACTGGACACACACTGGTCTGATTAACCCATTCTGACCTGAGATCAGATTCTAAAAATGTCAGTCGTCAGGTATGTTCTGACAAGAAATGTCAAGCCATATATCTATTGTCATCACAGATGACATTATTATTATTCACGTGATTGTTGGTGGTGACATATATGACGCTTGACTCGTGTCAACGCTCACATTTCGTCTGTATCTGTCGGTATCTGTACAAGGGACGTGCAGTGGTGTTTAATTTGTGGGCCACACAAGCCCACAAATCAGTTGGCCACGGTTGTCATTTAATAATCAACTGCTATTTGATTGCAATCACCTCTCAGGTTGCCATCAAAGACAGCTGCCGTTCCGTGCATTGGTTTACGAGGCTTTTCACACACGGGTTCAATTGCTACTTTGATTGTTACAGGGGCAACCCAGCACAAACGACCAACTGGTTGTTTATATTTCAGCCAGCCTTATAGGTACCTGTATATCATATTATAATTATCCTAACATAATTAGTCTTTTGTTTTGGCCATTTGACGACTGTCATGGACACCACAGCATTAGTCCGCTGAAGCGTGCTGACCTGACCTGAACAGCAGCTCACGATATTTGTGAATCGGAGCCGACAGGGTATTTTTTACTAGCACCTGCTGAGTATTTACCGCCCTCAAACCAGAGAACGGCACAGCTCTCAACACCCATTCATTTATCGTATCCTTATTTACCCAGGGCAGACTGCATGCTCTTATGCAGCTACGCCCTTCCAAACGCATATACAATTACACACACGCAGCGCTATACAGTACACATCTGGGTACGGCTACATTCTTTAATGGCTGAGCTGACAACAGTAGTTGCTGGAAGAAGGGAAGAGAGTTAAGTGCCTTGCTCAAGAGAACATTGCTGTTGGATTGATATGTGCCTATAACTGTGTTCTCTCTGCCTCTTACACAGATGACATGGAGGCGATTCCAGTCAAACAGTTCATCAAACACATCTCTGAACTGTACTCCAACAACCAGCATGGCTTCTCGGACGATTTTGAGGTAAGTGGCTGTGTTTAACCTCTGTATGGCTTCTGAACGCATTACATTTGGTTCTTTACTATCCAAGCAGGCTGTTATTTATAATCAGGCTATTATCCTAACTATCCATCCTCATCAAGTTGATGGATAATGTCCTCACAAAAGCAGAACAGAATGACAGCTTGCACGTGTGTGTGTGTGTGTGTGTGTGTGTGTGTGTGTGTGTGTGTGTGTGTGTGTGTGTGTGTGTGTGTGTGTGTGTGTGTGTGTGTGTGTGTGTGTGTGTGTGTGTGTGTGTGTGTGTGTGTGTGTGTGTGTGTGTGTGTGTGTGTGTGTGTGTGTGTGTGTGCGCGCGCGCTTGCACGTGTGTGTGTGTGTGTGTGCGCTAGCTTGCACGTGTGTGTATGTGCTCTTCACTGCCAGGCCAGATGGTGCTGGAGATATCTTTGACTCGTTTACATCACATTTCTTATGATGGTGCAGCGAGGAAACCCATAGTACATCATAATGGTACCTGTTTTCTATGCAGAGTTCTGGCTAACGCGCTCTGTTAGGAGCGGTGCTATTCCCATGGACCGAAACGTCCACTGCCGTGGCGTGCGAGGTCTCCAACTGTAGTGAAAATATGGAAAAACCATTTCCTACTGACCGACACACAGGCTGTTTTGTGTTGTTGAGGGACTATGCTGCATGGTGGGAAAGGTCTCAGGACCCCACCTTCTCTGTGCAATACACTTTTGGGGCAGAAAAGTAAATATGGTCAAGACTGAAATTATTTTGTTAAAGGTGAATTCCGGACCGGCCGTTTTCTTACTGTAACATGATGATCACACTGATCACTGGGGGGAAAAATAAATCCATGCCGAACATTCCATACCGATTAATCCGTGTTTTAGTTTAGTTTAGTTTTAGTTTTGGTATGTTGTGGGAATTAAGTCCACAGAATGTTGTCAATCTGTCGCTTCCATACTTACACAGAACGACGTTTCCCCACATACCTTCTTAAAGACGGAGTGCTGTGATTTTTGTATTTCTTACCAGTTCTTCACTTGTTTATGAAGTGACAGTACTTCATTAGACCCCTTGGTGTGGTTTTTATGTCATGTGTTTATGAAGTGACAGTACTTCATTAGACCCCTTGGTGTGGTTATGTCATGTGTTTATGAAGTGACAGTACTTCATTAGACCCCTTGGTGTGGTTATGTCATGTGTTTATGAGGTGACAGTACTTCATTAGACCCCTTGGTGTGGTTATGTCATGTCCAATGATGTCTTCCCTTTGTATTTCGGGGTTTCTTCCTGGAGGCTGGCTCAGCAGCCTACAGGTGCCCAGACGGTTGGGGTATAACATTATGATTTACAGTGGTTCACATGCACATTAACCCATTCTGACCTGAGATTCATACGAGGTTTCCACTGGACACACACTGGTACTGTACATGCTGTACAAGCACACACTGTTTTATCTGATGCTCGGGGCTATCTAGGTTAGAGCCACAGTACTGTAGTGTACATGGTACTTGCTGAACAAGCACACACTGTTTCATCAGATGCTGAGGGCTAGGTTAGCGGCTTTTCAAACACATGGAAGAATGTGACCGAGCAGGTTGCGGCGCGACTGCCAGCTGATCCTCCTGGGACAGTCCCAGGTGGAATGTGCTTTTGTGTTGTTTTTAAACGCATTCTGACCTGAGATCAGATTCATACGAGGTTTCCACTGGACACACACTGGTCTGATTAACCCATTCTGACCTGAGATCAGATTCATACGAGGTTCCCACTGGACACACACTGGTCTGATTAACCCACTCTGACCTGAGATCAGATTCTAAAAATGTCAGTCGTTCTTCGATTAAAATAAATAAATAGCAGACCTACAAGCTTGTAGCGCACCACTCAGTTCACACGGGTGTGATTTTTTTTAGAAGGAAGAAGTCCCACAGAAATATATACCGTACTATACATCAAAAGATTTGACACCATGTCGTGAACACGATTTGAGCTTGCAAGGTTTCCGCCAGACGGAGATGCTCTGTCTTCCCCCCCCCCCCCCCGCCCTTGTCGTTTGTTTTCTTCCATCTCTGACCTCTCTGAATTCCTTCGCTGAACGAGCGGGCAGGGGGAGCCTGAGGGTTTTTTTGGACCCTTCAACTTACTTCATCGGGAAAGCGGAGCACGTTGCCGGGGCTATGGGTTGATGGACACTGGGGGGGCATGCTCTGAGGAGGAGGCCCTCTCGTCGTCCTCTTCTTCTGAATTGAAATAACTCCGTCCCCACCACCCAACTCTCTGTTCCATCCATTGCACGCACACACACACGCGCGCGCACACACGTACACGCACACACTATATATAAAACACAACACACACTTCCCACTTCTATCCTCATCTCAACTTGAACATTTCTGGATCCTGGCAAAGGGGTTTTGTCCAGCCCGGGGGCCCCACCACTGATCCAAGTCCTGTCAACTCTAGCCTTTGAGTGTCAACTCTAGCCTTTGAGTGCTGGGGAGAAGCTGAATGTCTGTGTACTGTACTGTGCTGGGTTGTGTACTACTATGTGTTATGTGCTGTGTTCATGTACTACTGTGTGTTGGGGGATGTGTGTTGTGCACAGTGGTGGGGAAAAAAGTACTCGCATGTTTTACTTCAGTAAAAGTAAAATACTATAATATAGAAATATTTTGTTACAAGTAAAGGTCCGGAATTCAAAGTAAGTACCAAAAGTAAAAGTACTCATTGTGCAGAATGTCCCATTCAAAAAATTCAAATATAACAAGTATAACAATATTTTGAAAATGGCAGATCTACAAGCTCACACTGCGTAGCATTGCAACACATTGTGAGCTTGTAGATCGGCTATTTTCAAATGGCCCAAATGTACTATATAGGCCTATGGTAAAAATGCCTCAAAATTAAGTAAATTTACTTAGTTACTTTACACCGCTGGCTGTGTACTGTGTGGGGTCATGCAGGGTTGTCAAACTGAAGAGTGGTCACTGGTCGGTAGGGTTCAAAAGTAGAATGTATTTAGCTTTAAACATTTTGCAGATGCTTGTCTCACTTTTCCGTTTTTAAATGGGCTTGCACCTCCACCACTGAAACATATCAACAATGAAACAATCCTAGATGGAAGGGAAAGTGGTGCCAGAGTAACAAGGGTATAACTACGTGCAAAGTGCCGTCCAGATGTAGTCGTGTGTTTGGTAAAAACGTGCTTCCTATCACTGGAATATTGACTCCCTACCAAAGTAAGAGATCGACCACCAACTATTTGAACTTCAAATGTAGCCTTACAGTAAGAGGTGGGTAATTACTATCGGCTCCATTTGTCACTGGTGTCACTTCTCACATTTCACTGTAATTGTTCTGTCCCCTATACTATACTATGTTTACTTGTTTTTGTATGTATACTGTTATCAGCCCTTTGTAACAGCCTGCTCAGGGAACTGCAACTGACCTGTTGATTAATGTGCATTGTCATGTAAATAAATGAATACATAAATAGTGTACATACAAATTAGGGCTGTGTGTGCATAGCGTGTGGCTGTGCCTGTATACATGTGTTCCATGTTTCGCCTGTTGGGCAGGACAGCTGACATGGTTGGCAGATGGAACCCAAAGTGGTCCCCCCCCCCCTTCCCAAAGACCCCATCCCTGCTTTTCCCGTCATGCTATAAATTTGATCCCCTAACTGGTAACACACCCAAAGCGGGGGTGTGTGTGTGTGTGTGTGTGTGTGTGTGTGTGTGTGTGTGTGTGTGTGTGTGTGTGTGTGTGTGTGTGTGTGTGTGTGTGTGTGTGTGTGTGTGTGTGTGTGTGTGTGTGTGTGTGTGTGCGTGTGCGTGTGCGCATGAATGCGTCTCAGGTGGTCGGCGTACCGGTCTCAGTTACACCACCCCCACCCCTATAACCTCTCCCCTGCACCATGCTTGCTGACGACACACACACACGATAACCCCGATAGTTCCATGAACGATTCCCAAAATAAAGGCATCCCATCTCTGGTTATAGTATGACAAAATAGACATTTAATAGCGCTATAAAGCGGGGTGGCGGGAAGCCCGTGAAAGCCCCCCGGTTGAGTTGACGGCGAGGGGTCAGAGCCAAATGCAGTGTCTGTGTAATGTGTGTGTGTTCTCCACCGGACCCCCCACCCCCACCCCGCCATGCTGAGCTAGCAGTCAACAGCCGGTTGCAACACCAGATATTTAAAGTTGACACACATCCGTTGTCTGGCCAGACCCAGGGAGAGGGGGCCCACTGCGCACCGCAGTTATAGTGGGACAGTGTGGGAAGCTTGGAGAAGTACACTTAGACCCAGTCTAGGTGCAGGTTTTAAACGTTCCAAGATTCAAGCAGGGTTCATTTGTCATTCACTTTAGATAACAGCGGAGGAGCAATAAGCTGTGTATCGTATGGATTTATTTTATTTCATTATGTGGACCAGTGGTTCATTCATTCATTCAGTAATTATAGTCTTTATGATGTCTGTCTATAACTGTATCTAGCTCAGCATATTTTGGCACGGCTTGAATGACGAAGACATACGATAAGGAGTGGGAGCTGGCGCTAGGTGTGGTGCTCCACCGCTGCAATATAGATAGATACTGCTGATCTAGCACCTTGTAGGGGGATGCGTGACCTCGTTGCTTGGCTGATACCGAAAATAAGCCACTTGGACATACAGTACTTACTTACATCCATAAGGATATTTAATATCCACAAGGACACTGTATACTGTATATATACCAGTTCATTGTGTCCTTCTAACCCCTTAGATTCTAAGGGATTAGATGGACACAATGGACATTCTAAGGCTTAGAATGTCCTTCTAATGCGCGACATGTTACACAAACCATTAATATTGAACTAGACCTGTACGTGCCCGTCGGCTACTGGCCTACTTGAGAACGGTGCAACTTGGGAACCTATAATAATACCCGTTGTCAACTTGTCATAGCACCCGTTTTAACTGTCTGCCTGTGTCCCACATGGAGATCTCTGTATCTGCCTGTGTCTGAAGAGGGCTGACTGACTGTGAAAAGTGGACTGGTTAAGTAGGCCAATCAATTGGCTGAGGCAGAGGCTGGAAATTGCACAGGTGAGGGGATTTAGGCTGATTAGGCCCACTGGCAGCTAGAGCCTGAGCATAGCCTTTTGTGGTGGTTCTGGAGAACCGTGGGTCCGACGGCCGACTCTTGGTTTTATATAGATGTAATTGAATATCATTATTTTTATTACACTATTGGGTTGTATTGATATCACATTACATAAAGACATTACCCCAGCTGGGTGGGAGATGTCTCCTCCAGCCATTACTGTACCTCTGAGATGCTCCTGACGGCATGCAGTTGGCCGCCCAGTGGCTGCAGACAGTCGTACTAGACGTATCACGAGTGCCTTTCAAGCAGTCGGAAGCAGTTGTAAAAAGAATGTGAACTGAGTGGTGCAACAAAAGTATAAAAATATGTTTGTGTGTGTGTGTGTGTGTGTGTGTGTGTGTCCTCAGGAGGTGCAGCGGTGCACAGCAGACATGAAGATCACATCGGAACACTCAAACCACCCTGACAACAAGCACAAGAACAGATACATCAACATAGTGGCCTGTGAGTACTCTAGTATAGATCTTAGATTTGTTTTCTTTCATATCTTCATGACATTACTGGAAAAAATATCATTGGATTTTGTTATTAATTCATGGAAGGTTTTGCTTTTTTGGGAATGTTTTTTTGGAAAATGTTTTGAAATGATAGCTAATATGCCAACTAAAAACCAAATGTAGGAAACAAAAACGAAGGGGACCCATAACAATGTGTCTGCGACCCACACATGGGTCCCGACCCACTGAAACAGTGGGTACTCAACGCTGCACTCAGCGCTGTGAAGTCCACATTCAATATAGTTCACACACTTCAAAGTGTAAAGCGCAGAGTGGCACGCCAGCTTGTTGGCCGGCTGCTCGGCCGCGGTGAGCCTAAAGCTTAATTTATGCTTTGGCAACAGAGCTGTTTTATGTGACGTGATGCTCTACAGAAATAACGTATCTTTATGGCGTCCTAGGGGCCGAGCCGCCAAGTAGCGTGCGTGCGTGCGTGCGTGCGTGCGTGCGTGCGTGCGTGCGAGCGCGCGCACGCACGGAGAGCTATTGCAAATCGCTAGACTGATCAGGGGCCAGGGCCACATTTCTACAAGTAGGTAGAACGTATGTTTTATGTTTGCCGGTATGTCACTTGTATCCACATGGATACTTCCATCTTGTTCAACTGACAAAAGCGTTGAAAACCAGTCTTGAGGGTCATGTCAGTATGACAAAGGCCACGTTATAGTGCCATGGATTCAGTCACACTGGCAGGAGAGCAGGTGCAGCAAACACGCTCTGTGTACAGTAGCTATTGGGTCAGTTTACCTACCGGTATTTCATTTGTCAGCAGATGTGTGTACAAATGCGTGTGTGTGTGTGTGTGTGTGTGTGTGTGTGTGTGTCTCTCCACCAGATGACCACAGCAGAGTGAAGCTTCGTCCCCTGGCTGGGAAGGACTCCAAACATACAGATTACATTAACGCCAACTATGTGGATGTGAGTGGACCCTTTGGAAGATGTTTACTCTATTATACTGTGTGCGTATACGGCTGTGTTTCTGCTACAAGATATTAGACATCTTATTGATATTATTATTGCTTCCAGTGTGAATCAATTGAGTTGATTTGCCGGCTGAATCCAGGACCAATCAGTGAACTATGAGCAGTGGTTCTCATTACAGCTCAATGTTTATACTCTTGAGGGTCTTTGAAATGGAATGCTTTGAGAACCACTGGATTTTGATGATGAACGAACACTTTCTGTGTTTTGAAAACTACGGCCATGGCTGTTCTCTGATTGTATAAATAACCGTGTTTGTGATTTATTTCTGTGCATATAAAAATATCACTGACTCTCTCTCTCTCTCTCTCTCTCTCTCTCTCTCTCTCTCTCTCTCTCCCCCTTTCATTTCTCAGGGTTATAATAAGCCCAAGGCTTACATCGCTGCCCAAGGTCCTCTGAAATCCACCTTTGAAGACTTCTGGCGGATGATGTGGGAACAGAACACGGGCATTATCGTTATGATAACCAACCTAGTGGAGAAAGGCAGAGTATGTACAGTGCACACGCACGCGCGCACACACACAAACTCACACGCACACACACAGACATACACAAAACACAATCTCATACATTAACTAATCATAGATTAGTGACATAATGCAGCAGTGTACTAATGTGTGACTGACTGACTGACTGTGTGTGTGTGTGTGTGTGTGTGTGTGTGTGTGTGTGTGTGTGTGTGTGTGTGTGTTCACCTGCAGAGAAAATGTGATCAGTATTGGCCCACGGAGAACAGCGAGGAGTACGGCAACATCGTGGTCACGCTGAGGAGCACCAAAGTGCACGCGTGCTACACCGTCCGTCGTTTCACCATGCGCAACACCAAAGTCAAAAAGGTGAGACAGGGACCAAAGTCAAAAAAGGGGAGACAGGGACCAAAGTCAAAAAGGGGAGACAGGGACCAAAGTCAAAAAGGGGAGACAGGGACCAAAGTCAAAAAAGGGGAGACAGGGACCAAAGTCAAAAAGGTGAGACAGGGACCAAAGTCAAAAAGGGGAGACAGGGACCAAAGTCAAAAAGGGGAGACAGGGACCAAAGTCAAAAAGGGGAGACAGGGACCAAAGTCAAAAAGGGGAGACAGGGACCAAAGTCAAAAAGGGGAGACAGGGACCAAAGTCAAAAAAGGGGAGACAGGGACCAAAGTCAAAAAGGTGAGACAGGGACCAAAGTCAAAAAGGGGAGACAGGGACCAAAGTCAAAAAGGGGAGACAGGGACCAAAGTCAAAAAGGGGAGACAGGGACCAAAGTCAAAAAGGGGAGACAGGGACCAAAGTCAAAAAGGGGAGACGGGGACCAAAGTCAAAAAGGGGAGACAGGGACCAAAGTCAAAAAGGGGAGACAGGGACCAAAGTCAAAAAGGGGAGACAGGGACCAAAGTCAAAAAAGTGAGACAGGGACCAAAGTCAAAAAGGGGAGACAGGGACCAAAGTCAAAAAGGGGAGACAGGGACCAAAGTCAAAAAGTGGAGACAGGGACCAAAGTCAAAAAGGGGAGACAGGGACCAAAGTCAAAAAGTGGAGACAGGGACCAAAGTCAAAAAGGGGAGACAGGGACCAAAGTCAAAAAGTGGAGACAGGGACTAAAGTCAAAAAGGGGAGGGAGGGACCACAGTCAAAAAGGGGAGACAGGGACCAAAGTCAAAAAGTGGAGACAGGGACCAAAGTCAAAAAGGGGAGGGAGGGACCAAAGTCAAAAAGGGGAGACAGGGACCAAAGTCAAAAAGGGGAGACAGGGACCAAAGTCAAAAAGGGGAGACAGGGACCAAAGTCAAAAAGGGGAGACAGGGACCAAAGTCAAAAAGGGGAGACAGGGACCAAAGTCAAAAAAGTGAGACAGGGACTAAAGTCAAAAAGGTGAGACAGGGACCAAAGTCAAAAAGGGGAGACAGGGACCAAAGTCAAAAAGTGGAGACAGGGACTAAAGTCAAAAAGGGGAGGGAGGGAGGGGCCTGGACTTTTAATGACCAGACAGGAAAGACCTCCATTTTGAGCAAATAAGAAGTTAATCTATGACACCCATAAGATAGGCCTGACCTCAACATTTAAAAAGAATCTTCCAAATCCTCCAGTTTTCTGAAATAAATATTTTCACGATTTTTCAAAAATAGCAGACCTACAAGCTCGTAGCGTGCCACTCGGTATAACATAATGTTTATATAAATGTTTTTTTTTTTTTTTAATGCTTCACCAATCCATCTGTTCCTTCGCCTCCTTGTGTGTTGTGTCTTCCTCTGTAATGTATTCTGTGTTGTCATTGATGTTTTATGTGTGGCTGTATAGCTGGTGGAGAAAGCCCAAGACAAATTTCCCTTGTGGACAATAAAGTTGACCTTGACCTTGACTCCGTCCAGGGCTCCAAGAGCAACCCCAAGGGCCGCGCTCAGAGCGGCGAGCGCACGGTGCTGCAGTACCACTACACCCAGTGGCCCGACATGGGCGTCCCCGAGTACACCCTGCCCGTCCTCACCTTCGTCCGCAGGTCGTCGGCTGCCCAGACCGCCGACATGGGCCCCGTGCTTGTCCATTGCAGGTGAGGCCTCTCTCTCCACTGGGGGATTTTAACATCATTTGAACGTTCCCTTGAGAAGCCAAAGACCAAAGATGCCACAAAATGCACACCTGCGTCAAGATTCCTACCACTGTGCAATGGGAAAAAATATATATCATGACTCTGATGAAGACCGCAAGGTCGAAACGTTAGTCGTTTGTATACTCGGCACCTAAATAAAAGGCTCTAAATGTCCGTGCTGCTCCAGTCTCTTCTCCTTATGCAGCAGGGGGAAAAAATATATATATGCATACTTTTTTATAAACGCACACAACATGGAGCTTTAAATGATATGCCTAGAGTAAGTGCCTGTTACTGCACTCTTTTCCCAATTTACAGCTGTATGACCGCTACAATTCTGTCAGCAAATGCTGAACCAAACCATGGTTGCCAGCTTGTATTTAAGGGAACTTTGGCTGCATGACAGGCTGGGAAATAGCGGGTAATTGTCCAGTGTGGGTGCCCCCCCCCCCCCCCTGGGGAGCGAGTGTGAGGCTCTTTGCTATCATCTGTACCGCAATGAGATAGATAATCATCTGAGACAATCTGAGACATCTCCACGCCTGGTTTGAAGCCACACAAATACACGTATACAGTAGGCGAGCGTAATACCACTCTCTCTCTCGCTCATTACCTCCATTTTGTACCACCACACACCGGGATATTCCTGCTCATTACCCGGCAAGCCAACCAGACACGGGGGTGTGTGTGTGTGTGTGTGTGTGTGTGTGTGTGTGCTCTTGTACTCCTGTCTTTGTGAGGGCCAATTACCAGTTACTTGTTTTTGTTGCGATATCATTGCTGTCTGCCAGAAACCTCGTATTTCCATTTTTCAACTTAATGAAATAAAAAAAAAGTTAATTAATGCCCCACTACATCATACAAGAGTGACGAGTGAAAGTAGGAAAAATGGCTGATCTACAATCTCTCAACACATCACGTTGTGAGTGTGACGTGTTGTGAGCTTGTATAGGTCAGCTATTTTCATTGTTTTGCTGCGATCTTGTGCATCTGCAAAAAAAAAATTAATTGTTTTGAAAAATCTCAAATGTCCTGGGGGTCACTCCCTGCATGGCCTAAAACATTTCCAGATGGAAATGCGGGGTCCGCGGCAAAGTCCATATCAGTCTGAGGGTCCTTGACTTGAAAACGTTTGAGAACCAGCTGACTTACAGTCAGTGTTGTTTTTGGCAGCAAATTTCTATTTTAGTTTTAGTCGTTGTCTCTTGAATAGTTTTCACTTAGTCACCTGGAATGTTCTAGTGTTTATATGTCATACGATTTTAGTCGACTAAATCTACAGTTGATTTAGTCGACTAAAATGTGTTTTGACAGGCCTTGATGTCTTTGTAATGACATATTTTACACTTTGGTTGCATGCTGAAAATAGCAGATCTACAATATCGCGGCGCGTTGCGATATTGTAGATCTGCTATTTTCAGCATAAAACTGGATCTCTTGTCCACTAGTCCCTTCCTAACATTTTAGTCTAGTTTTTATTTGTTGACGAAATTTTCAGTATATTTAGTCTTAGTTTTAGTCATCATAGATTCGTTTTTATTTCGTTTTAGTCATTGAAAAAAGGTTGTCGACGGACA
Source organism: Protomyctophum parallelum (assembly GCF_964188405.1). Lineage (NCBI taxonomy): Eukaryota > Metazoa > Chordata > Actinopteri > Myctophiformes > Myctophidae > Protomyctophum > Protomyctophum parallelum. The sequence goes on along the minus strand of NC_139703.1, from coordinate 26,211,009 downwards.
TTTTTAGTCTTAGTTTTAGTCGACGAAAACAACACTGCTGTACAGTATGGCCTCTCCAGAAACAAGATGACTGGGATCCACATCAGTCAGACTCGAGCCCATAACACTTTGAAGCTACTATACTGTATCTTTGAACCTTCTGTGTGCTTTAACCCATTTTGGGGCGGGAACCCCTTTTGGTGTTAGCATTACGTTATGCTTTAGCTATTTCAAAAATAGCAGACCTACAAGCTCATAGCGCGCCACCGAGTGGCGCGCTACGAGCTTGTAGGTCTGCTATTTTTGAAAAATCTAAGAACGACTGACGTAGAAGATGTTTTTCGCGTCAGAATGGAAAACTGTCAGGATGTAGAAGACATTTTTAGAATCTGATCTCAGGTCAGAATGTGTTAGTAGTGCTTTGTGTCTTCAGTGGCTTGCAGTGATTGGACTCATTGGTTGTGGTGCTTGTGTCCTGCAGTGCCGGAGTGGGTCGGACCGGGACATACATCGTCATCGACAGCATGCTGAAGCAGATCAAAGACAAGAGCACGGTCAACGTGCTCGGCTTCCTGAAGCACATCCGCACACAGCGCAACTACCTAGTCCAGACCGAGGTAAGTGAGTGTGTGTGTGTGTGTGTGTGTGTGTGTGTGTGTGTGTGTGTGTGTGTGTGTGTGTGTGTGTGTGTGTGTGTGTGTGTGTGTGTGTGTGTGTGTGTGTGTGTGTGTGTGTGTGTGTGTGTGTGTGAGTGTGAGTGTACTCGTATTACTATACTTCTGAGGGCCCCAAGTGTCCCCACAAGTATAGTATAATTTGAGAAGTGGACATGTACATTTATGTACAATAGATATTTAAGAGAAATAAATGGCTGTTTTATGCATGGTTAAAAAGGTTCTATTAGTTACACTGGGCTTACAATTGGGCAAAGTTTCAGGTTAGGGTTAAGATGATATATTTAGAGGTTATTTTTAGGGGTTGGGTTTGGAGTTATGTCTGATTTTTCTTTACTTGGTTACACACCAATGCCATGCATGGAAATAGCCGATCTACAAGCTCACAACTTGCCGCAGCATGACGTGTTGGGGGAGCTTGTAAGAAATGACAAAAAGGTTGAAAATCATCCTAAAATGTTGAAATTGTGGTTAGTGGTAACAAGCAGGGGCGTGCACCGCACAGGTGTATGTTTACGCATGCACATGTCGTGCACAATGTACATGCACATAATTTATGAACGATTTGTAAAGACAAAATGCATAATGCATTACTATATTCACCATACATTGTATAAATCTGGAAATCCCACTTATTTCCCCACCGCAAGAGCAAGGAGATGACAAAAACAAATATATATATATACCGACTTAAGTTTTTTATTCCTTGCTGAGTTTTGCTGGCCCATTTTGTTTTCAAAAAGAGTGGATATCTCTGTTTTGGAAATGACAGCTATATTGTGCTCTCAACATGTTATGTTCATCTCCACCGGCTGTTTGGGCAGAAAAACGGCAACAATTCTCTGTGCGCCCGAGGAGTCGAGGCAGCCGTTCCCTTCCTGCTTGCATCCATATATCTTATCTCTGTCCTGCAGCTCAGTCAAATTCTGTTCACTGCCTGTTTGTCCGCGGAAATAACACGGAATGCAGCCAGTATTGAGCTAAAGCATTTGGCTTTCATTGTATTCAAATCTAAAATGCACACTGCATCTTTTTTGTTTAATTATTTACAAGTTGGAGGTGTGTGCGTGTGTGTGCGTGCGCATGCGGCACCATTTACCATGCATAGTGTATGCATACACGCATAAAATACAGGTGCATATATTATATGCACCTGTATTTTATGCGTGTATGCATACACTATGCATGGTAAATGGTGCCGCAGTGGTTTCCAACTTTCTGGATCAAGGCCCACAAATGTCAAAGGCGTTCGCGGCCCACACATCCACCTGTCAGATGGGATTGGCAACACATTTCTATTTTAGTTTTAGTCAAAGTCTCTTGAATAGTTTTCACTTCGTTTTAGTCACATTTTAGTCACCTGGAATGTTTTAGTTTTAGTTTAGTTTTAGTCGACTAAATGTCATGAGATTTTAGTCGACTTAATCTACAGGTGATTTAGTCGACTAACATGTATTTCGGCGGGCCTCGATGCCGTCGTAATGACCGATTTTACATTTGCTGAAAATAGCCGATCTACAAGCTCACAACGCGTCGTTTTCATCAGTGAAAAAAGGTAGTCGACGGACATTTTTCTTCTTAGTTTTAGTCGACGAAAACAACACTGGACGGGTGCAGGGCCGTGTGCATTTCCAAAAGCATGTTTATTTTATAGCTTGTGTTCTCCGGCTCGGATCATAATAACAAACATAACAATTATTTGGTGGCCCTCTTTCCAAAGTCCTCTCGGCCCCCACAGGTTTGGGCATGGCTGACATGCAGTATAGTGCATTCCTAATGTGAGCCCTGTCTCCGTGTCTTATGTCTTGTCAAAATGGCCCACAACACAGGAGCAGTACATCTTCATCCACGACGCCTTGATGGAGGCCATTCTGGGCAAGGAGACGGAGGTGGCGGCCGGCCAGCTGTACAGCTACGTCAACAGCATCTTCACGCCGGGCCACGGTGGCCGAACGTGTCTGGACAAACAGTTCAAGGTGAGAGAGGAGTCGGAGGAGGAGGTCATTGCCTGGTGGTGGGGGGGGGCTGGAGACGAGCAAGGCTTGGACATTTACCGCTATGAGCTTGTAGATCTGCTATTTTTCAATAGCTTAAAGCATAACATGATGCTAACACCAAAATGGGTTCCCGTTCAGAATGGGTTAAATGACGGGCATAATACAACAATGAAATCCTCCTATAGTCACTATTCCATATTAAAGGAGTACTTCTTTGGCCCGCTGCGCGGTAGGAGACACAGTGGCAGCCTGGTCGTTGAATTATTGACTCGGGAATGCACAAAATCAATTCAAGGGGTGTGTAATTGAGAGAAAATAAGTAATTTTTTTGCGGTGAAGTCCTCCTTTAACATAATTTGGGATCGATACATCACCATATTTCAGCGGCACACAAGTGCCGACGGAGCATGTACTGTACAGTGATTCTCAACCTTTTTTATTTAGGACCCCAGTTTGATATGCAATTATGCATTAGGCCACGGACCGCCATTTGACTATACCCATTAACCCATTTTGGTGTCAGCATCATGTCGTGCTTTAGCTATTGAAAAATAGCAGATCTACAAGCTCATAGCGCGCCACCGAGTGGCACGCTACGAGCTTGTAGGTCTGCTATTTTTGAAAAATCGAAGAGCGACTGACATAGAAGACATTTTTAGAATCTGACCTCAGGTCAGAATGGAAAACTGTCAGGATGTAGAAGACATTTTTAGAATCTGATCTCAGGTCAGAATGGGTTAAGTCACCATGGGAGTGTACAAAGGGAACAAAATGTACCCGTAAATGTAAGACATGTAAGGGTCCATTTGCTTCCTAACGATCAGTCATTTAGCTGGGGGGGGGCGGGGTCCCCTCAAGGATCCCTGGGCATCCACGGACTCCGCATTGAGAAGCAGGAATTGTGACAACCCCACAGAAGCGAAGCAAATCAATGAACTCTTAACGCACCGACCTACCTGTACCTACCTAACCCGCATCAGTGCAGCAGCATAATTATTGAACACCACACAAGTCAAGCCAAGCTAGACGGCAGACGTAAGACTCACACAGCTTCATAATTATGCATGTGTGATGTCCCAGCAGTGTGGAAGCTATCGACTGCCACCATAGTCACAGTAACAAGAGGCATGATGGTGGCTGGCTCAGGCTGGGGGGGCGTGTTCAGGTGAGTGTGGGAGGCAGATCGGGGAGGTTCTGAGCAACAAGCAGAGGATGCTAATTGTCTCTCTTTTATCATCACGTGCGCTGCGCAGTTTGAGTCCATGGGTTCTCGGGGGGGGGGGGGGGGGGCTCTTATTGTCATGCTAATATATTTTTGCAGTCGAAATGGGATTTAAATTGATTGTTTGTTAATGCTGCTTCTGAAGAATATACTTTCTTTTGTTTTGTTCCGTGCTTTGTTTATTTGTTTCCCGATCTCTTCTATGGAGGGTCAGTGGGGATGTTGGTTTGAGTGACTGGCATCACGTACAACAGAAGTGGTTTCGTTGGCAAACTATTTAGCATTTATTTTGATTTATAAACTACCTATAAATATACGGCTGCGCTCAAAATGATTAATTCACAAACTGTCAACTGTATGAAATAAACAATTCAAACTAGAAAATAGTTCAACAAAAGTAATATGAATGGTTTCTACAAATTCTATTTAATGACTATTAGAATTATTCAAGTTATTATGAGCTGTTGCAAAAGTGATGCGTAGCCAGGAACCGGCTTCTGACGGTATATTCCTGTGGCATATTTAGCCCATTCCTCCAGTTCACTAACATTTTGTGTTTGCGTTCTGCAACCGCCTCTGAAACCAAGCCGTACAGAAGCATAATAAACAAACTCAAGTTCAAAGTTAAAGTAACAGTGGCTACACTACCTGTAGTTGGCAGAAAGTAAATATTATATCAAAAAATTTGCCCGTAGTACCCAGTAGATCTGCACATTTTCCTGAATGTTATTACACATTTTCCTGAATGTTATTACACATTTTCTTGAATGTTATTACACATTTTCCTGAATGCTATTATGACCCCAGAATTGAGGTGCTGGGTTTCACGTGGTTGTTTGTTTTGGGGAGTAATTAGATGTGGGTTAATCAGGTATCTCTTTAATGATTTGTTTTAATTTCTCCGTCTCTGTCTCTAGCTGGTAACGCAGTGCAATGCCAGATTCGTTGAGTGCTTCAACGCTCAGAAGGAGTGCAACAAAGAGAAGAATCGAAATTCCTCTGTGGTGCCATGTGAGTCTCGCATCGATTTCATGCTTATTAAATCTGAAATCAAATTGTCTCCCACAGCAGTAGGTAAACAATGGAAACTAATAACTGTCAGGAAGAAAAAGGTTCAACAAACAATAGGGGTCTATGAGTGATGGGGACTTGCAATTATTTCTACAGTGATTATCAGCTTGCAGTGTGTACACTTTAATCAACAAACATATTGTCACAAATAATATAGGGTTGTCATGAGACGATGAACGTACACACACACACACACACACACACACACTAAGCTAGGCCACAATGCATTAAATTAACAATGCATTATCTCCATCTGGAAATGTTTATGCATGAAATATAATGTATATGTGGGGAAAATACTGATTAGATATTGTATTGTTTTCAATAATTCCTTTCTCCAATCTCAGTTCATATGCAGTTGCTGTTATACAACAAATGTTGGAAGTTATTTCTCTGAAAATTACCAGTAATACACTGAGAACTCTCTTCAACCTGTCGGGGCATGCAGCTTTTCTGACATAATTGATCAATTCTGTCTGTCTGTCTGTGTGTCTGTCTTCCTTCCCCTCCCTCAACAGCGGAGCGTGCAAGAGTAGGCCTGGCACCTTTGCCCGGCATCAAAGGCACCGATTACATCAACGCATCTTACATCATGGTGTGTGTACCCACAGTACTCCTATCCCTCTGTTGATCATTAACACCAGAGGTGTCGAACTGAACTTGGGGCGAGGGCCGCATTGGTCAAAAGGTCACTTGATGGGGGCCACAACCAGTTGCGGACGCACGCTCGATATCTCAGTCAGTCACTGCTAGAATATAATATATAATATATTATATATAATATATAATATATTATATATATATTAATTTAACACGCTCTCCGTCTCGGTGAACCCAGCTGGGGACAATAACTCAGGTCTCCATAGAGTGCACAACAAGTGGGATGTCTACTGGGGCCATTTTAAATGTTATCTGCATCCATTCTGAAGTAGATTTCCATTACTTCTAACTAAGTCAGTGAAAGCTTGCTTACGTCTTTCAAGCTAATTGGAAACTAATATTCCAATTACAATTTACAATTTACAATTTAGGCATTTAGCAGACGCTCTTAATCCAGAGCGACTTACAATAAGCAAGAACAAAAGCATGGGAATACATCACAAAAAAGCATTTATCATAAAACATGCGTAAGCTAAGAAAGTAACAGTGGAATATCTATATTATGAGACTATACATATAAACTATATATATATACTACTATGCTATACATATGTACTATGGCGTGCTATGACTATATACAATGCAATTATAGTGCTGTCTACATAACATGCTATAAGTCTGTATCAGATGCTATCTAAGTCTACAGAAATGCTATCTAAGGGGATGCATTATTAACTGGATTTGTTTTGTTGGCAGTGTTTTTAAAACCTAAGCACATTAAATACATTGTACATTGTAATTTATGTATTTCTTTATTTGACGGGGACAATACTCATTTATCAACACGTCAGTTTTCACATCCATGTTAATGGGCCAGAGTCAGCCAGAAGCTAATTTCCATCTGTAGTCCCTGAGCAGGCTCTTCAAAATGACGATAAAACTATCCATATAAAAACACATACAATACAATACAATACAAGGACAAATAAACAGAACACCCGCAAGAGTGATGTGCGATTAAGTGACACCAGTGATATAATTAGAGCTAATAATTACTCACGATTACACGTTTGATTTGTTTTCAGCCAATTCAAGTCGGTTAGTCTGAGGTAGCGTGGTCGTGTGTCAAGTGCTGTTTATTTGTGACACGGCAGGGTTACTACAGGAGCAACGAGTTCATCATTACCCAACATCCTCTGCCTCACACCACAAAAGACTTCTGGAGAATGATCTGGGACCACAACGCACAGATCATCGTCATGCTGCCAGCCAACCAAGGACTGGTGAGTAAATACACACACGCATGTACGCACACACACACGCACACACACACACCACATGGGCCTAGACGCGAACGACTGTTCCCTACACTACTTCCATAGCTCCCCCCCCCTCCCCGTTCCCCCGCCTCCCCATTCCTCGATCTGTCCCAGACCACCGTCACCAACACGTCTCATTGAACACACACACACACACACACACACACACACACACACACACACACACACACACACACACACACACACACACACACTCTCTCTCTCTGCAGGAGAAGAAGGAACGCATCACACAACGCTGAATTCAGCAACTCAAGTATGATTATGAAGTTGTTCGTTAAGTAGGTCGGCAATGTAGGCTATACTTGTACAATACAACGCAATAAAGCCCTCGGTGGCTTGTTTCTGTAGCCAGCGGCATGTTTCCATTGTGGAAACATGCTGCAAGTAGCATATATGCATTTCTGTAGTTACATGTAGACTACTGTATTTCCATTGTCGTCCTTTCATAATTCAGTTTTTGTAGCCGAAGTGTTGCATATAAGCATCATAACAATATGATGCTTATATGATGAAACGGTACCATTTCAGAAAGCATGTGGGGAGATATTGGGCTACGGGAAGTAGTGTAGGGAACAGTTGTTCGAGGCCTACATACACACGTCACACGGTACAATTCATTTCTATGTTCAAATCTGCAGTCAACCTAACACATCTCTCTCTGTCTCTCTCTCTGTCCCTGTCACACTCTGTCTCTCGTCTCTGTCTCTGTCTCTCTGTCCCTGTCTCTCGTCTCTGTCTCTGTCTCTCTCTGTCTTTGTCTCTCGTCTCTGTCTCTCTCTCTCTCTCTCTGTCCCTGTCTCTGTCCCTGTCAATCTCTGACTCTCGTCTCTGTATCTCTCTTTTTCCCTGTCTCTCGTCTCTGTATCTCTCTTTTTCCCTGTCTCTCGTCTCTGTCTCTCTCTCTCTGTCTCTGTCTCTCTCTGTCTTTGTCTCTCGTCTCTGTCTCTGTCTCTCTGTCCCTGTCACTCTCTGACTCTGTCTTTGTCTCTCTCCGTCTTTGTCTCTCGTCTCTGTCTCTGTCTCTCTGTCCCTGTCACTCTCTGACTCTGTCTCTGTCTCTCTCTGTCTTTGTCTCTCGTCTCTGTCTCTGTCTCTCTGTCCCTGTCACTCTCTGACTCTGTTTCTGTCTCTCTCTGTCTTTGTCTCTCGTCTCTGGACGCACAGGCGGAGGATGAGTTTGTGTACTGGCCTAGTAGAGAGGAGGCCATGAACTGCGAAGCCTTCACTGTTACGCTCATCAGCAAAGACCGCCTGTGTCTGTCCAATGAAGAGCAGATCAGCATCCATGACTTCATCCTGGAGGCCACACAGGTGGATTTCTTTTTATTTCCATTCTCATTCCAGTTTCGTTTTGAACATTGATGTTTGCAGTATTTTAGGGAAATGCAGACATGCCAACAAAATGCTATCATTGAAACAAAACAAATGCTAATAAACAGGGGTTTGTGGGAAATGGTGTGCTTTTTTTGAGTGGTGCAACCACTCCAAGGAACAGCAATGTCCGTGTTCACCTATGTGTTCACCTATGTGTTGTTCACCTATGTGTGGTTCACCTATGTGTTGTTCACCTATGTGTGGTTCACCTATGTGTGGTTCACCTATGTGTTGTTCACCTATGTGTGGTTCACCTATGTGTGGTTCACCTATGTGTTGGTTAATGAGCACCAGTATGAGTACCAGTAGGGGCACTGTTGTGCCAGAAACAGAGAGAGAGTGCTGCACTGTTGCCTGCTAATGAGAGAGAGAGAGAGATGGGGGGAGGGGGGAGGGGAGTTGCACCACTCGGTTCACACGGGTGTTATTTTTTTTTAATGTACGTGAAGCATGTGAAAAGTATTGTATTTATGTATTAACATTAATTACATGTACAATGTTTTCTGCCCTCCACACTGTGTGTGTGTGTCCGTGTGTGTCCGTGTGTGTCAGGATGACTATGTATTAGAGGTGCGTCACTTTCAGTGCCCCAAGTGGCCCAACCCCGACGCGCCCATCAGCAGCACCTTTGAGCTCATCAACGTCATCAAGGAGGAGGCTGCGAGCCGCGACGGACCCACCATCATCCATGATGAGTCAGTAACACACTCACACATGTCCTCTGTTACTCTGCCTCCAGCTCAGTTAATACTAGAGTTGGGCGCTTACTAGAGCACAGTTCCCCACCAGTAGGCATGCCTTAATAATAATACTTACACTATCTGAGGTAATGTCTTGCTCTCTCTCTCCCTCTGACGTATAAAAAAAATCACACCTATGTGAACCGAGTGGTGCAACTCCCCTCTCTCCCCCCTCCTCTCTCTCTCTCTCTCTCTCTCTCTCTCTCTCTCTCTCTCTCTCTCTCTCTTCTCTCTCTCTGCTCCGTCAGATTAGCTTTATTATGGATATCAATCCGTGTCGCTGAGAACTATTTTTTCATTATTATTTTGGCTCGGCCTTTCCTTCTTTAGCGAACCTAGACAGTCAGAAGTTGGATTTGCGTCCAGCAGGTGGCAGCCATGTCACATACTTCTCTCGTTCCAATTTCACGCATGCGTACACCACTCGTGCTCACACAGGTACACAAACAAACAGGTACACAGACATTGCTGGTTGTAGGAGTGGTTGCACCACTCAAAAATAGTCAAAATAGTGCTAGGTGTTGGTCTACAGAGGTTTACCACTAGGAAGTGCCACAGGTACTGTAGGCTATACACAAGCAACGCAACACAACATTTGCCAAGTGCTCATGAAAGCTGCCTATAATACTATCTGACGGATGTCTTTGCGGCGCTCTCCTTAATTGTCTCCCTCCTCCACAATTAGTTGGAATGAATTGTTAACGTCGCAGATTGTCTTATTCAGAGCGACTTAGAAATGCGATATCGGAAGTAAATGGCATGAACCAACAAACGGCGTTAATAATCTCTCTCTCTGGCTCTCTGTCTGTCTCTCTGTATGTGGGTGTGCTTCAGTCGGTGCTCTGTGTGGAAGAGACATGCATGTATAGCTTACTTGCAATCTTTATAATCTTCTCCAAGAACAACAGAACTACACAATGACGTTGGTGTAACTAAGAGATCCACTGGGGGGGGGGGGGGAGGGGGGGGGGGGGGGGGGATAAAGTGACACAGACAGATGGGTGGAGCGGGTACTCTGACACGGGTACCACGGGTATTGCTGGTTGGAGCATGGATCTTTAACTTCCATCGTTACAGACTCAGCGCTCTATAGCCGGGTACCAGTCTAGTACATAGCTGATGACATTTATATTTTTGGTGTGACATTCTCCCACGTTAATGTTTTTATTATTATTATTATTATTATTATTATTATTATTATTATTATTATTATTATCACCATTGTTGTACAGTATACTGTACATTACAATATATGGAACATATTACCTGCACAAGAGATTCAGCAGGGACATAAATACACAGAAAAACTAAGAAATAAAAAAAGGCCTAGTGGTTTTGCATTCAAAACCGTGTATTATGGGATTGTCGTTGAACAGTGGAACATCAAATCTAAACATCCATTTGGCATTTCATAAGTCTGATGTTAGGCTAGAATAGGCTACTTGAATGCTAACGGGGGAATAGCAGCGAGATATATTGAGTTTGATGTTGTCCTTTGCGAAGTTCCCCGGTGGCCCTTGTGTTTATGTTTGCTTATAAACACGGTGCATATTGCGAGAAGCCGCTTTCAGTCCAATGAGTCTAAATCCCCCCGGCAGGTACCCAAGAAAACCAACCAATTAGAGATAATGAAGGTGTCTTTAGTATTGACACATATTAGCATTGCTGAACGACACACTAATCCAGCGGTTTGTCTCATGTATATTCATTAGAAATAATGAAGATTGCTTGTCACATCCTGGAGAAGAAAGTGTCTAATTGAGCATTTCACGTGGTTGCTATGCCGCAGCCCGGGCTGCACAGCCACCCAGAGATTGTCC